>NC_079151.1:109177928-109490150 GCF_947563725.1 Argiope bruennichi | reverse complement strand
ATTATAATACGATCAAGATTAATTACATTATAATACGATCAAGATTAATTACATTACATTATAATACGATCAAGATTAATTACATTATAATACGATCAAGAGTAATTACATTACATTATAATACGATCAAGATTAATTACATTATAATACGATCAAGATTAATTACATTACATTATAATACGATCAAGATTAATTACATTATAATACGATCAAGATTAATTACATTACATTATAATACGATCAAGATTAATTACATTATAATACGATCAAGATTAATTACATTACATTATAATACGATCAAGATTAATTACATTATAATACGATCAAGATTAATTACATTACATTATTATACGATCAAGATTAATTACATTATAATACGATCAAGATTAATTACATTACATTATTAATAACGATCAAGATTAATTACATTATAATACGATCAAGATTAATTACATTACATTATTATACGATCAAGATTAATTACATTATATACGATCAAGATTAATTACATTACATTATTATACGATCAAGATTAATTACATTATAATACGATCAAGATTAATTACATTACATTATTATACGATCAAGATTAATTACATTATAATACGATCAAGATTAATTACATTACATTATTATACGATCAAGATTAATTACATTATAATACGATCAAGATTAATTACATTACATTATAATACGATCAAGATTAATTACATATAATACGATCAAGATTAATTACATTACATTATTATACGATCAAGATTAATTACATTATAATACGATCAAGATTAATTACATTACATTATTATACGATCAAGATTAATTACATTATAATACGATCAAGATTAATTACATTACATTATTATACGATCAAGATTAATTACATTATAATACGATCAAGATTAATTACATTACATTATTATACGATCAAGATTAATTACATTATAATACGATCAAGATTAATTACATTACATTATTATACGATCAAGATTAATTACATTATAATACGATCAAGATTAATTACATTACATTATTATACGATCAAGATTAATTACATTATAATACGATCAAGATTAATTACATTACATTATTATACGATCAAGATTAATTACATTATAATACGATCAAGATTAATTACATTACATTATTATACGATCAAGATTAATTACATTATAATACGATCAAGATTAATTACATTACATTATTATACGATCAAGATTAATTACATTATAATACGATCAAGATTAATTACATTACATTATTATACGATCAAGATTAATTACATTATAATACGATCAAGATTAATTACATTACATTATTATACGATCAAGATTAATTACATTATAATACGATCAAGATTAATTACATTACATTATTATACGATCAAGATTAATTACATTATAATACGATCAAGATTAATTACATTACATTATTATACGATCAAGATTAATTACATTATAATACGATCAAGATTAATTACATTACATTATTATACGATCAAGATTAATTACATTATAATACGATCAAGATTAATTACATTACATTATTATACGATCAAGATTAATTACATTATAATACGATCAAGATTAATTACATTACATTATTATACGATCAAGATTAATTACATTATAATACGATCAAGATTAATTACATTACATTATTATACGATCAAGATTAATTACATTATAATACGATCAAGATTAATTACATTACATTATTATACGATCAAGATTAATTACATTATAATACGATCAAGATTAATTACATTACATTATTATACGATCAAGATTAATTACATTATAATACGATCAAGATTAATTACATTACATTATTATACGATCAAGATTAATTACATTATAATACGATCAAGATTAATTACATTACATTATTATACGATCAAGATTAATTACATTATAATACGATCAAGATTAATTACATTACATTATTATACGATCAAGATTAATTACATTATAATACGATCAAGATTAATTACATTACATTATTATACGATCAAGATTAATTACATTATAATACGATCAAGATTAATTACATTACATTATAATACGATCAAGATTAATTACATTATAATACGATCAAGATTAATTACATTACATTATAATAACGATCAAGATTAATTACATTATAATACGATCAAGATTAATTACATTACATTATTATACGATCAAGATTAATTACATTATAATACGATCAAGATTAATTACATTACATTATTATACGATCAAGATTAATTACATTATAATACGATCAAGATTAATTACATTACATTATTATACGATCAAGATTAATTACATTATAATACGATCAAGATTAATTACATTACATTATTATACGATCAAGATTAATTACATTATAATACGATCAAGATTAATTACATTACATTATAATACGATCAAGATTAATTACATTATAATACGATCAGATTAATTACATTACATTATAATACGATCAAGATTAATTACATTATAATACGATCAAGATTAATTACATTACATTATTATACGATCAAGATTAATTACATTATAATACGATCAAGATTAATTACATTACATTATTATACGATTAAGATTAATTACATTATAATACGATCAAGATTAATTACATTACATTATTATACGATTAAGATTAATTACATTATAATACGATCAAGATTAATTACATTACATTATTATACGATTAAGAATTAATTACATTATAATACGATCAAGATTAATTACATTACATTATTATACGATTAAGATTAATTACATTATAATACGATCAAGATTAATTACATTACATTATTATACGATTAAGATTAATTACATTATAATACGATCAAGATTAATTACATTACATTATTATACGATTAAGATTAATTACATTATAATACGATCAAGATTAATTACATTACATTATTATACGATTAAGATTAATTACATTATAATACGATCAAGATTAATTACATTACATTATAATACGATTAAGATTAATTACATTATAATACGATCAAGATTAATTACATTACATTATAATACGATTAAGATTAATTACATTATAATACGATCAAGATTAATTACATTACATTATAATACGATTAAGATTAATTACATTATAATACGATCAAGATTAATTACATTACATTTTAATACGATTAAGATTAATTACATTATAATACGATCAAGATTAATTACATTACATTTTAATACGATAAGATTAATTACATTATAATACGATCAAGATTAATTACATTACATTTTAATACGATTAAGATTAATTACATTATAATACGATCAAGATTAATTACATTTTAATACGATCAAGATTAATTACATATAATACGATCAAGATTAATTACATTATTATACGATCAAGATTAATTACATTATAATACGATCAAGATTAATTACATTATAATACGATCAAGATTAATTACATTACATTTTAATACGATCAAGATTAATTACATTATAATACGATCAAGATTAATTACATTACATTTTAATACGATCAAGATTAATTACATTATAATACGATCAAGATTAATTACATTACATTTTAATACGATCAAGATTAATTACATTATAATACGATCAAGATTAATTACATTACATTTTAATACGATCAAGATTAATTACATTATAATACGATCAAGATTAATTACATTACATTATTATACGATCAAGATTAATTACATTATAATACGATCAAGATTAATTACATTACATTATTATACGATCAAGATTAATTACATTATAATACGATCAAGATTAATTACATTACATTATTATACGATCAAGATTAATTACATTATAATACGATCAAGATTAATTACATTACATTATTATACGATCAAGATTAATTACATTATAATACGATCAAGATTAATTACATTACATTATTATACGATCAAGATTAATTACATTATAATACGATCAAGATTAATTACATTACATTATTATACGATTAAGATTAATTACATTATAATACGATCAAGATTAATTACATTACATTATTATACGATTAAGATTAATTACATTATAATACGATTAAGATTAATTACATTATAAAACGATTAATAATTATAAAATTGCATTAAAATACATTGTAATTGTCAAAAAATTCGACTTCGAGATTTTGGCAAATTTTCATGTTTCAGGTCTCTCTGTACATGAAAAAAAAATTATTTGAAATTTTATCTGTCTCTGATTATGTCCTTCTGTCTATCCCTCTACAATACAATAACTAAAAAGCGCTTTGAGCTAAATCGATGGAGTTGGGTATATAATTTTCAGAGCAAATTTGGAGCTTTCAATCAAATTTTGAACCAATCCAATCAGTGATAGTTTGTCTCACAGGTTGTCTGAAGTTAGGTAAATGAAAAGAAACTATATGGATGAAATTTAGTTCATAGATTTAGCATCTAAAATGTAAATCAGCATCACATTTGAAGCACGTCCGACAAGGAAGAGTGCCCATTGGTCTATGCATTTAAACGTGATAACTCAAAAGCGCAATGACTTTCGAAATAATGAATAAATAAATGAAATTTGGCACGCAGTATTGTAACTACAGTTGAAGATCTGTACGAAAATTTCAGTCAGTCGAGAAAAAAATGTGTCTAAAATTCTCACTTTGTATTCCGTACTTTTATATTAACCGCTTCCCAGCGATTAATCGCTAAAGCTCTCAGTCTATTAGGCTCTTCCGTAAAGTTTATTTACTAATGGCATGCGGTTAATACTACGCAGATACATTTATTAAAGATTATACCAGATTTTGGAGACACCACCCCCGCTAATTTATTTAACATAAATGTTAAAAAATATGTTCTCCATATTCATTCATTTTATTTCGAAAAAAGCACAGTATGTAGTAGGATCCAAGCTTAAAAACTGTTCTCGTTTATGTATCTAATAATGTAAAAATATCAGATAGTCAAAAGGCGATTTCGTGAAATAATCATCTTTTTTAGAGTGTTACAACAACCAAAATTTGAAGAATAAAGCATTTTTCTACTCAAGAAATGTAAATACAGCGTCAAATATTGACGTTAAGTACCGCTGCTGTGTTGTAATTTTTTATATTAGCTTTCATGTATATACATGACGTGTTAAATCACATTTGCAGGTGACTGCAACCTCAAATGAATTCACTCTAGGAATTCAATATTTTGTCATCTATTTTAAATACATGAATAAATATTTTTGTATGACTAGGTGGGAAAAATGTCGTCGATACAAAAATATATAGCAGAAAAAAAAATTTCAAGCAGAAAACCATTTAATCTGGCATTTCAAATCACCTCAATTGTCTTTTCTCTAATAAAAGTCTTTAATTAGAAAAAATTATATTATATTAAGATCCTTCACTTTATATCGAATTCTACCTATGTCTGTTATAAAAGAAGTAATAAAAGAGGCTTCTGCTATTAATACGATTGGATAATAAAATTAACATATCCCATCTTTTATGGAATACATTTTTATTGTAAATTGATCCTTTTAGAGGGGCTAGAAATGACAATAAAACAAAGAATCGATTTTAGATGAAAAAAAAGCTTTAAGAGAATTTAATACTCAACAGATAAATGGGAAAGATGATCTTTCCTTTTATAAACCAAAAAAATACTATGTCTTCATTAAATATAATGTGAAATTTATTGTAAATTTTGTACATGTGTGTGTTCGTAATATTTAATACGACATTTAAAAATTTCAGATTTTTGGTGCGTTTTTAAAATTTTATACAAAAAAGTTTTAGATTTCCTATTTATGGATAGCAACTTACTCTAAAGTGATAAAATGTTGCTTAATTTTAATTAATTTTGGTTAAAAGGTTTTTTTTTCTAATATTTTATGTTTTCAAATTATTTAATTTCAAATTAGGATTATAGTCTCTTAATAAATAATAAGCTTTAGATAATGAAATTCATTCCTGTCTTTCGATTGTAAATGTTGCGAATATACCGTATACAGTGTTCTGAGCTTTTAAATTTTTAAATAACATATTTTAAGAATTTAAACAAATTTGCATTAAAATAGCTTTCATGTTAGTTCGTCTATTGCCCTTTTTGATCATTTATCAATCATTTACATTAATTCAATCACAAATGAATGCCGGATTTTTAATTATGTAATGTTCGTTACTTTAACATTTATAAATATTTTTTTATCATTTTATTTCAGCCTTGATAGAACCAGTGTATAATTTATAAAGTGTAAGCTGTTTAAATAAAATTACTTAAATTATTTTCCAACTTTACAAAATAACTGTTGGTTCAAAGTATGCACAGAATTTATTTCAGCATTAAAAAATATGAAATGCAAATCGATGTTTTGTCTTTCCGTTGATCAATGATTTCATTTGCTTTCATGCAATCGTTTAAAAAGAATAATGAACGGAAACAATTTCTGATAATAGCAGCAGAGAGTAGAATCATTGTTTAAAAGAAAGAACTAATTTAAACTTGGACAGAATAATAGCGAAATTATTTTATCTATTGCTCACAGCAAAAGATAACTGAAACTAATTTACGATTCCGTAAGCCAGATAGTCGTGGATTAAAACTCATTCACAATGAGCATGCCTGTTAACGACGTCAATGCAGACGATTTTATTTATTCATTCATATTATGCAATTTAAATGCGCCATTACAAGTAATTCTATTTGTTTATTTAATTTTATGAATATTTATTACGATGATGATGGCATCATTCAGATACTGAAATTGCGAACGCTTCTTGAATTGTATATAATTAGATAAAACATATGAAACCAGCTGCTTATTTTAATTACTTTACACGAAAAATTACAGAATAAATCTTTAAAATAAAAAGAAAAAGAAAAGACTTCAGAATTAAAAATTTTATTTAAAATATCATCTGCGGACAAAATGTTCTTATTAATTTCTATGCAATTTATTTTTCTGCCATTTGGCATTTTATCAACAAATGATTCGAACGATTTTCAATGGGAGAAGACAGATAAATTGAACTATTCACTCATACATTTTTACAATATTTATATCTTGTTGGAATAAATAAGGTAATAAAAAATCTTTATATGTTACAAAATGGATTGATAAAAATAAAAATAAAAATTATTTTTATTGCATGTTTATTATAAAACAATGATTAAAATTGTGATATTTTCTAGAGTATATTCAAAAAAAGGAAGAAGCTTGAGAACTTTTCTTACATTTAATTGTATTCAAATCAAATATCTATATTTTTATAATCTTTTGTTTAATTAATATATAATTCAAATTCAATATTTAAAGTTAGCACATTTTATAATCACTATTTACAGTGGCTCCCAAAAGTGTTCGTACACTAAAGAAATTTGCAGAAATTGTGTTCTATACTTCTTAATAAAGCATTTTATTAGTTGGGTTTTTTTAATTAGCATCTTTAAATAGTTCTTCATAAAGCTGAACAAATATTTTTATAAAAAATCAAGTAATATTGTTCTAAAAAATAAATAAATAAAAAATGTCACAAAATTAGAACACAAAAGTCTTCGTACATCCAAACATTATTTATTTAAATTCATCATAAAAAATATCTTTTGCGGCTTATTTTTCTTCTAATTGAAAAATATACTAAAATCGTTTGATTTCAGTATTTAATATCACAATTATTTATTCTATTTACTTTATTCTTAGATATGACGCGCATTCGTAAAGAAACGAGTTTAGACGTACGAAAATTAATTATATTTCATTTTAAAGCTGGAAAATCAATTAGAGGCATTGCAACTATAACTAATCTACCTCATTCAACGGTGCAAAGCATAATAAAACGTTACAGAGAGGGAAAAAGGAATACAAACAAGCCTCGTAAAGGTCGCCCTCAAATTCTGTCAGCTAGAAGTCAAAGAAATATTGTGAGAAAATTTCTAAAAAATCCACGTCTGAGTGCAATAAAGTTTACTTCACAATATAATGAATCAAATGGAACTTCTATTTCCTCTGAAACTATTCGTAGAATTCTTCGGAATGCTGATATACACGTCGCTCTGCGCGAAGAAAATTCTTTGTAAGTCAGAAGAACAGAATTGCTAGGCTTAAATTTGCCAAATCTATGATAAACCAGCCAGAGAGCTATTGGAATCGTGTCTTATTTGCAGATGAAAGTAAGTTTAACATCTTTGGGTCGGATGGGAAAATCATTGTATAAAGAAAAAAAAAATGAGAAAAAAAAATGAAGAACTTAATCTCAAGAATTTAGTTGAAATAGTAAAACATGGCGGTGGAGGTGTCATGGTTTGGGGGGTGTATGTCAGCGGCTGGAGTAGGCAATTTAGTATTCATTGATGGTATAATGGATCATAGAGTTTATATAAATATTCTCAATAATAATTTAAAAGTGTCAGCACAAAAATTGGGCATTTTAAACAACTTTGTGTATTACCAAGACAACGATCCTAAGCACACGGCCATGAATGTTCGTCTTTTTTGCCTCTATCATTGCCCTCAAACCCTTAAAACAGAAGCTCAATCACCGGATTTAAACCCTATAGAACATATTTGGAAAGAATTAGAGGTGCGAATAAGAAGTCACGACATTAAATCGAAAATTCAACTGAAAGCAGTAATGATCGAAGAATGGAACAAGATCGGTGCAGAAGTAACCAACCGTTTAGTTAAATCTATGCCCAAACGTTTAAAAGCTGTTATAAAGAATAAAGGATATCATACTAAATACTAAACATTTATAAAAATTTAGAAAATTTCATATTTAGTGATGCTTTTTTAAAGTGTATGATCACTTTTGTGTCCTATTTTTGTGCAATTTTATTTATTGTCATTTAAAAAAAAATAATTTGCATCGTAATTAAAATTTATTCTTCACTGCTTTATTAAGAACTGTAAAAATATGCTATGAAAAAATTTTGATGTAAAAATAAGAATATATAATGGTAAATAATGAGGTTTTTAATTGATTCTTGTTGGTGTACGAACACTTTTGGGAGCCACTGTATATATATCTTATTCTTGTTAATATTACTAAAAAAAATCAAAATATTTTAACATTTCCCTGTCTGGAGAACAGCAAGGTGACATCTTCATCACTTTGCCTCAAATGTTTCTTACTGTTTTCTATTTAGCATTTTTATGCATTTGTTGCTTATTTTATGTGATTTTTCTTGATTAATATGATGCGAAAGCTGTTTCAAAAACCAACTTTAGTCGCCTAAACTTAGTAATATTCCGACAATCTCGCCTTTGGAATATATGCAAGTTCCAAAGCAATTGTATAAGGCAAAACAAGATTTAAAGCAACATTTTCAAGATATTTGGTCTGCAAAAAAATTAGTTATTACTGAAATGTGTTTTCTGAAAATCAAGACATGAGCTAAAACTTAATAAGAAAGTACGATGCATTTTCCGTGTACTGTAAGATGTATTATGATCTTTCATCAAGAAATTAAGATAAAAGATAAGATTTTAAAGATTAAGATAATAAGATTTTGCACCATGTGTTGCAAAAGATATCCATAGCCGCAGAAGGAATGCTCGAAAAACAGAATCAATTCAATTTGGAGAATAAAAAAAATTTAATTATATTGATTTTTTATGAGAAAGCAAAGGTTAAAAATAGCATGTGCAAAAGCAAAAATTATTAAGTAACTTATATACTAGTTGAGAAAGCGTACTTTCTGTAATTAATTAATTAATATGATGTCTTCTATGAATAATTAATTAATTAATTAGCTAATTAATTAGTACGTTGTCTTCTAAGAATAAAAATATATTCAATTTCTGTCAAAATTGCCTTTTTGTCACAGTAGAAGAGCAAGATGACATCTTTTCATTAAGTTATTAAAATAGCGAAATAATATAGATTTTATTAAAAAATACATTTATTAATATTGACATAAAATTTATCCAACTATGTATTATGCAAAAAATGTCCTTCTAATAATATATGCAAGGAAAAACATATTTCCTAAAAAATTGAAATACTTTATTATAATTTTTTTAACTTCTCAGCCCAATGGTGCAAGATATTTGCCTAGTCGCAAATCCGCCACTGTATGGATGTCATTTTGTATACAATTTTAAAGATAGAATTGTAAATCTGTATCAAATTTTGGAACAGTGCCATCTGTGAATTGACTTTTTATCTGTGTTCTTGTTCGCATACTTGCAAATGCTTAAGCTCAAAAATGCAAGTTGTAAGCACAAATTTTAGTAGACTCTAAAATTTTGGGTGTCCGTCGAATTGCATACAAATTAGAAAAACAGATGCAATAATGTTCTAAAAATATATATTCGATTCTTTTTTACCGTGAGACACAAATGCATCGTATTGGTTATATGAAAAGTTTCAGGCGTGGATGCACACATTGAACCTTCCTTGGTACCTTTCAAAGCAGGAAAATTATTCCGAAAAACAAAATAAGTCTATTTAGTCTTACCATTGTAGTAAATACATGTTTCTGACTTTACACCCAATTCAAAAAGAGTTAAAAGCGTAATAATGTATTAATCATACACATTATCGCAATTCAATTTATGTACGATAAGTGCCATTTTGTTCCCCTTGAATCACCTCTCAATTAAAATCAATTTCAACCAAATCAGTCAATCGCAAAAAAAATTGGCAGTCGCACATTATTTCAATAATCTGGACTGTTCGTGACGATTTAATACTCATAAATACAGAGTTCCACCATCTATTATTACAATTATCTCATGTGTGTCTTGCAAGCGACGGAGGGAGTGATGCGAAATGACCTACATCCCTGAGAAACAGAAGGAAATGCTCTACTTAATGTTAACACCTTTAACCACCTGCCGTACCTTCACCCACGACAAGCACTAAACAAATATTTCTATGGATTCACGTTTTCTTAGCAATTGGAAAAGAATGATATTTTAAAAAAAACCCGCAAAATATCACAGAAAAGATGTCTTTTTACAAATCGTTTGCATTAAAAATTTGCAGACGAGAAATTTTGGTATACGCCCGAATGTTTTATGACACAAAAATGAAATGAGATTTATTAAGACTGTATTCTCCATTCACTGCATTTCTGTTGTATATTTAAAATGCGCGTAGTTTTTTAAAAATATATTTTAGTATTTATATTTAAATGTTTATCTTCCTTTATTAAACTGATGATTCTGAACTCCTGAAACCAAAAATTTAGGAGAGATCACCGTTTTAAATCAAAATGTTTTTAAAAACATTCTGAATCGCTAACCATACGCAAAAACAAAATTAAGCGAATAAAAGTAAGTAAGTAGGAGCATAATTCAAATAACATATTTTATATTTTGGTTCATAGGAAAGGGATAGAAAAATTTCAATAAAAATTATTGGGAAAAAGAGACGAATGAATATCAAGACCAAATTCCCTTTCTGATAGATTCGTATGAAATTTCAAGATGCATTGCAGTTGCTTGGTTAAAAAGTTTACTATTCTTAATGTTTGATAAAACAATCTGAGTCAATTGTTTGTCTCTGTTTCGGATATGGGTAAACTGCTTCATTTTTGTCACAAAGATATCTGAGTTTTTAAACTTATCTATAATTTCTTTAAATCGTTATCGTAAAACAGTCCTCTTATTAAACTTTTAATAACATTATTATTATTAACATTTAATATTCTGGAAACATTATCTAATTTGAAGCATAAATCAATAAATTTATTTTTAATTAGTTTCAGATAATTAAAGGAATATTTAGGATCATTACCAATATTCTTATCATTAGCAACATTCTTATCATTAGCAACATTCTTATCATTAGTAATATTCTTATCATTAACAATATTATTATTTATATATCATTAGTGTATTAATATACTACATTTGAAGTTGCATACTTCTTTACTATTGGGAATATGATTTTTTTTCTTTTATATCAGGACATTTATTTTACCATATAACAGTTTTATGGTAATTTATATTCCATGAATCCATCTATGATTGATTTTATGGCCCCATTTAAATAATAAGAATTAATTTATTTGATTGCTTGTTTATAAATTATGCAGTATGATCTAGTGAGGAAAAAGTAAAAGTGACGTTTCTATTGAGTTTGTTTATTGCTGAAAGAATAATTAATGTCGATCCAGTTCATCAAATGTTACAGTACTTAGTTGATAACTTTTCTATTAATTATTGATTTCTTATAAATAATTGAAAATACTTTCTGAAACTAATATAAATCGTACTAAAATATTTATTTAAACATAAAATTCTTCAAAATCATGTGCATGATTTTTAGTGGTATATCTTAATATATAGAAAGCTACTAAACAAATAAGAGTTAAATATTACCGAATGAATTAGTTGAAATTTGCATTGAAAACAAGCAAAATTGAATCAATTACATTTAAAACACCCAAACGAAATCACCACTACTCAACCAACTGTTCATCAAATCTTTCATTGCAAGAGGAAATCTTGTGTGCTGCAGCGGATACCCACACATGTAAACATCGCGTGTAATGAGTGTGCTGATGCTTTGACCAAAGAGGATCGAAATCTGGTCCAACCTAGTTCCACCATCCCACTTGCAAATGCGAACGCTGTGGCCAGATGTCGACTTACAAATAAGCTCTCTAGGAAGCCTTTAATCGCCGACTTTTATTTCCCTAGAAATGTAACTACTACACTGGCTAGATTAAGAACAAATCACTATAAGGGAATGAAGATCCTATTTTTACTGCAAGAACTGTCCGAAAACTCATCTCACACAGAGACATATCTTCGAGTGTCCATCTATTACCGCAGATATCTTAAAGCTTGGCTGGTTACCACTGATGGATCCACTTGGAGAGATCCTTTACAGTTCTCAAGCACCAAAGCTGGCGGAAGTGGTCCTCCGGACTTTTGACAATATCTGAGACTTTCTTTCCTCAATATTTGCATTTCCATTGATACGACACCAACAACAAGCGAAAACTGTGTGTCACATAACCGTTAACTGTCTTTAACACAAAATTATACATAAAAGGACAAGAAAACTTATTCTTCTAAGAATCGAAGTTTTATAACTTTAAACAAAAAGCATTATTCGTTCAAAAAATATTTTTGTTAACTTATCTTCAAATTCGTTATCTGTTTTAAATTATTCAGTTCTTAATCAGCTAACGCAAGAAAGAAAAATGATCAAAAAGTAACTCATTTTTAAGAAAAATAATTCTTAAAAAAAATAATTAGATTTTTTTAAAATTTACTTTAGGATTAATTTTGAATCCAGGTCTTTAGCTGAAAGAAAGAAGCATAAAAAGAGTATTAGACAAAATAAGTTAACAAATAATTTAAAAAAATCTGAAACAATGAAATAGTTCATTATTTATAAAATGTTCATAGATATATAAATATTATGAATATATAAATATTATGAATTATATACATATAATTAGCTAAAGAATTTACGATTTATGATGTTATGAAGATTAATTTTTATTCGTAACATTCGAGTGATCATTTTATATACAATAAAGATTGGGAATGATTTCATTTTAAACGCTTACTTTTATTTTAAAAAGTTTACTTAAACTTTTTTTTCTTAATATGAGCCATTTATTTTTATGCAAGAAACAGGATATTCTGATACACTAAATTAGAATTCGGACATTTTTTTTTAGTTCGGTACAAAGAATTGCAGGCTAATACTGTCAAGGACGTATGTTCATTTTGATGCAACTGTGCAGCCAGATGCCTGCGAAACGTCAGTGAAAAAAAAATAATATAATTTCAGAATGCGGATAAATTCGATTAGCTAATATGATATTGAAGCAAAGTAATATATTTTTGTGTAACGTAATTATTCTCTGTTAATAATAAAGGTGACGAAGTGTGTGTGTGTGTGTGTGTGTGTGTGTGTGTGTGTGTGTGTGTGTGTGTGTGTGTGTGTGTGTGTGTGTGTGTGTGTGTGTGTGTGTGTGTGTGTGTGTGTGTGTGTGTGTGTGTGTGTGTGTGTGTGATAGAGAGAGAGAGAGAGTCGACCCTCTAGAATGAGAGAAAAGAGAAGAGTGTCGATCTTCTAGAGACCAAACCGTCTACCAACAGATACCAAATCTGGCACATACCTATATATCTCCAGTGTAAAAATGTATACCAAGGGATGATTTTTCTTTGAAATTTCAATTAGAATTTCAATTAATTAAAAATTATGCTTTTTCTTTAAATTTCAATTAGTTTAAAATTATGTTATATCTGGGTTTAGAGAACTTTCGATAATATAATTGTGCAAAAAATATTATGCTTATTTTTACTTCGTTTCAAAATTTTAAAAAAGTGGCTTTATAAGGATACTAATTTAATAGATGTGCAGCTTTTTTTCTGACTTTTTACAATTTTTTAAAAAAATATTTATGTTTAATTTTTAACAACAGGATAGATTAAACCAGAAATTTAAACCATTTTTATTGTTTCCCCAAATTACTTAATCACGAGATTTTCTTCAATTGTTAAGAAAGGAAAGCTAATTAAAAGCATTGTTAAAGGCTAAGGAAAAAAATTTATTTTTATTACCTTTGCAGTACACAAGATAAATTTAAAAAAAGTTATACTGCGAAAGTTCGATTTCATTATTAGATAATCAGGAAATTAACGAATTTAATTAAACTGTAGTGTCATGTGGCTCCGTCAAATAAATGTACACAATGAACAGAATATGTATGAGACTGTTTAAATAACACAACTTTAATGTAATAATCTGAGCTTAAAGTCTGACAGAATTATGTTAAAAATTTTAATTAAAATTAAGTACAACGAATATTCTCTGTGAACGAACTAGTCGCCAAAAGCGGATAACTAGTAATAAAATTAGAGGTAAACCGAGATATTTAAATTTAATTCAGGAAAAATTCTGAAGTATTTTTTAATCCAGGAAGTTGGAGTGTTTTCATTAAGAAGCATAAAATAACAATAAAGAAATGGAGACTTGGAAAAAGAATCACAATTAATCTTTCATACAAGGATTTAAAAGAAATATTTTCTATTTATGAAATATTTTCCTAAAATAAGACAAATTTATGCCTTAAAAATTGATAAAAATATATAATAAAAAGCTTTTGTTGTTAGGCTCTTTAATAGTTGTTATTACAATTCCAAAATCTGCTGTAAGGAGCACGGAATGAAATAAAAGCATTATAAATCAGGTGAATGCAAAATTCGTTGGTTAATACTGAATACTTAATAATTAGGAAATTAAATGCAAATGTTAATAACAACTCTTAGATGGCTCTCCAGTGTAGTTTCTGCTTCTTTAAATCTCTATGCTTTTATTCATGGAGAAAAAAAAAATTTCCATTGAATTTCTGCTCTTTTTCAAGATCGTAAAACACTATTTAAAATACTTATTGTCCAACATTGCACGCTATTCTTGTAACTGCATTGTATTTGCTATTAATTCGTACGTCAATCGGAGCACCTACGTTCGACAATAATATTCGTTTTGGATTATTTTTTGAAACAAATTCAGATGCACGTTCAACAACAATGAAAAAAAAAACCACTGAAGGACAGATGGTTCACGGAGGAACATTCCGATTTCAATGCCAATGATAAATAAAACACATCGCTTATCTTATATGAATTAAATCTATAAGCAGACGAAATTTATTCAGTTGCCACAGCCAATTTCCCCACGCGAAATTTTATCAGCATCATGAAATACGACCTTATTTCGTGGTATTTATAAATAATTCAGACGATTTTTTTTCTTCCTCCTTTACGTCATATTTTACAGAGGTATGAAGAATTGGGGATATGTGTGGACCAACTTATCTGTTGGAGGTCTGTTTCCGGGTCATTTTCCGTCGAATAAAATAAACATTACCACAAAATCCAGCTGTGAATTTCCGTAGTTTTCCAAATATAGCGTTTGGCACTAATTAAAAAGAAAGTTTTATTTACTTTAATTTTCTGATTTGTAATGCTATTGCATCTTACCTTATATGTAGTTACACTTTAATTTCTTCATTACTGTTTAAGGAAACTGTATTTTATTTACTAAACCAAAAAAAGGCAAACTCATTCGGATCACAGTGAATATTATTATAGTCCAGAATATAATAGTCTGTAACAATAGTTTTAATTTAAAAAACTCGAATTAAAATTTGATAAAAATTTCTTATATACAATTTTAGAAATAAGGCTTATTTCAAAATAAACAAATAATGCAAAATATTATAAAAACGTATTCATTTTCTATTGTGTATTCATATTTTTTATTCGTTACTTAACAGAATAATAGTATTTTTACTAAAATAAATAATTGAAATTTTCTTGCAACTATTTCGACAAATGTCTTCTTTATTTATACAGTCTTAAATTTTTGACTTAGGCATGATTTTTCAGAGGTGTTTTTTTTTTAATTCTAGCAACAAAAAAAATCGAAAGAACAAGAAATTCCTTACATATTAATCTCTATTATCTGTATGTGTGCGTGTGCGTGTGCGTGCGTGCGTGCGTGCGTGCGCGAGTGTGACATATCGTTTCATCCAGAGCTGCCAAAAGTACACTCAGAAAAGTGAAAATATGCACCAAGGGAAGATTGTTTTTTTAATTATATCTAGAATAGATAGGGAATGAATTATAATGATTAATGAATGTAATAATGAATTTCGTGGGACGGATTCATAAAGTCGTAAATTTTAGCTCATATTATAAGTTGTATGTCATCATTAAAAAGATATAATGATATGTATTATAATTAAACATTTGTTTAACATTTATAACTTAACACTATAGCATTTCTTTTTATTAAACAAAACATTGCTAAACCATAATAATGCATCTGAGGAGAATTCAATGTACATTTAAAAATATGATAATTTTTCAGTTTAGATATATCTCTGAAACTTTTATACAAGAAATGAAATTCTTCGTATTGATTTTTAGGCGTTCATCTCCTTATATTGTACTCACAGCAATGTAAAATAAAAGGTTGGATACGAAACTTTAAATATGATCGAGAAAACCGGAAAACAATATAAAGTATGGAACTATTTAATTTAGTAATATAAATGCATGGGTATAATGGATAAAAGTTAGCTAAAAGATTCATAATACGTGTTAAGATACTATAAATAAAATATTCCAGTTGTTTTCATTATGTGTGGAATATTTTGTTTGTAAAAAAAAAATCAGTTCGAAAGAAATTTTATTGATGGAAACATGGTTGTAATATTTATGAGGAATACAAAAGAAATTCATGCATTTATTTCATAAAAAAAACTTTTCTTTGATTGGTTAAATATCATTTGTAATTTTATTGCATCTTATTTACCATTTCTAAACTTTGATATTACAAAATGAAATTTTATGAATGCATTTTTTTAAAAATTAGCTTGTTTGTGCTATAATATTAATCAGTATGTAATAAATTTCAATCTTTTTTTTGTTTAATCATTATTGAAAAGTATTTGAATAAGCCCTAATTTTCCTACTTTTATCAGAATATGCCAGATAAAATAGTTAAACAATAAATTCGTTTAACATATGATTACTTCATTGAGATATGGCTTTCATGTTTTGAATTGAATAAAAAAAAATTTGAAAAGTTCTGTAGCATTTTATTTGATTGAGGTCACTTCATATGACGTCCATTTAATTCATGGCGTCCATCTTATGGCATTCTATAAGTTTAATTCAATTAGCCTAATATATCGTTCAATAGAGAAATTTATTAATAAATTAGTAATTATCTTTATTTGTTTTCGCAATTATTTTATTTTGTCACAAAATTTAAATAATAATGTAAAAATTGGTTCCTAATATCAATACGACATATTTCTTTTAAGATTATGTTATTGATTTTTCATTTTCTACTGCAACTGTTTTTCCTGACATCATAAAAAGAGTTAACTATTGCCAATAATTATTTATTATAGTTAAATTAACTATTAAGCTTTTAATTACTTTGATTTAATTATGAAATTAATTATTAATAGTTATTTTGAAGCTAAATTATTGAAATTCTGCTTGTCGTCCTGTCTGAAATCTGTGAAATAGCCTTTATATAGCACATTCATATAAATAATATTTATATGGAAAAAGAAAAAAAATAAACAACTTTTTTTCTATAACTATTCATTATATGATTCTGAACTAAATTGTTATATATTTTCATAGAAACTAAATATTTTTTTCAATTCAACAAAGATTATAATGTAGATTTTTTCATTAATTGAAACCTCATCCATTTCTTTGACTTTATATCAGTATTCCCTATTTTAAATTGGTAATTTTGTTTTCCCTTTTATTCGTCACTATTCAGGAACAATTTCTTTGAGAAAAGAACACTAGAAATTACATCTCAATACTCATTTATCTATCCATAGGTAAAAATTACACAGCAGATCATCAGACAGCTTTTAAATAAATCTCTATTCTTTTTCTTAGATATGTATTATCCGTATTATGTGCATATTTTAAACTTAAAGCCACATAATACGGAACTGGAATAACTTTGGTAACATATAACAAATCATTAAAAACAAAAACAAAGTAAAAATTTCTAAATTTTATTCCAGTTCAGTAAATATTTCTAAATTTTACTTATACTGCCATACGCATTCATAGAAATTCTTATGCATGAAAATATTAATTGTTATTTTATATACAAATTGCTTAAAGCAAAATTTTAAAAATCCAGGGTATTCAGTTTTTATCCAATCAAAAATGCTAAAATTCAAATTTTCTTCATTTATTTCAGGTAATAAATATTTATACAAATTCAGAACAAAAGAGTTTGTATCCGATTTGCATAATTTATTAAAAGATTGTTCAAGTTATTTAAAGGGAATTTAAAAGCTGAATATATATACATGAAAGCAGACGATCTTTTAAAAAATAAATCTTTTAAATCAAATGAGGAAAAAGAAATATATTTTTCTGAAAATTTCTTCTTAAAGCAATAACATAAATTCATCATTCCATTAATGTTTATTTATTTGAATTATATATGCCTGATGTAATATCTTTATTCTATTTATTACAAATATCTTATAAAATAAAATCACTATATTTGTTTGATTGAGGGACTTAAAAAGAGAAACGTTGAGTTCAAAACAGACTTAGAAGATTTCAACAGCTTTACGTGTTCACTCATACGAATCGTGTAAAGTAAATGTTGCATTTATGATTAAAAATAAGCGGATTGTTTGTAAGCTTAGCACAGCAAGAAACATTCGATCGCTTTCAATAGAAAGCTTGATGTGATCCATAAAATTTCAACATAGTTATAAAGTAAGAACTTTAAAAGATCAGCGAAGATTACTCAAGTTTGGTGAATACTAAACTAAATTCGCTTAGAGGATAGTTTTCGGATTCTTAGTAGTAAAACTATCCTCAGTTTCAGATGGTTATAAAGATATACGCATTTTAAATTTACTTTTAGGAATAATTTTCCAATATCATCAAGTATCATTTTCGGCAATACTTTTAAAGAATTTTAATTTTGTTTTATACTTCTCTGATAAATTAAACTTACAATGATAAATACAATTTTAATTTACTTTTAACATTATTTTTGGTTTTAATAGGTTTAATTACATTTAAACGTTAAAAGTTAATATAATTTAATTTAACTAAATGTTTATTATTAAAATTTAAAAAATTATATAAGGGAAAATATATATGAAAGCGTGAATTAAAATTATTCAGTTCGTAACAGTAATAATGGAAAAAGAATTTTGTATTATTTTCATTTCTACCAGTAAAAGATGTTGTTTTTAGAAATTAAGTTTCATATTAACAAACTATCAGAGATAAAATATAATCATAAGAGTAATTAGAAAAGGAATAGCTTTTTAATATTAAATATATTTATATTAATTTGAATATGAAATTATCTATTTTTTAAGACAAATAATTTCAATTATATCTTAAATCATGTAATTTCAATGAAAACATGATTATTTTCTCACGAGTAAAAATAATTAAAATTATATATTTATTAAATGCAAACCTAAATATCTATTTTTGATATATGTTTCCAATCAAACTATGAAGAATTTTATACAATTGCAAAAATAAAATGAATTTCTTCTGGTTTTAAAAACACAATTATAAGATACACACAATAATTTCTCCTAATATTTTTATTAGTTATTATTTAAATATACAAATATTTTTATCTTTTCTTCCTCTCTTTTTTACTTTCTCGTGAATTATAGAGAAGTTGTTGCAATCGTCGCAAAATTCAATATAAAAATTTTGATGAAACTCTTCGTTTCAAACTCCCTAAGTCCGAAAAAGGTATTTTCATTACTATAAATGTCTGTCAATGTATCCGTGACAAAGATAAGTCAAAAACGATTTGCGCTAGATAATTGAAATTTGGTATACAGTCTTTTTCAGATTTCCGTCAAATTTTGAGCAAAATTCATTCAGCGTATGTCTGTCTGGCTGGCTGTTCGAATATAAGTTGATACAATAACTACAAAACGAAGTGAGCAAGACAGATAAGATTCGATACATAGATTCAACATCTATAGCATAGATACCTGTCAATGTTTGAGAAAAAAAAAACAATAAGTTGACTGTCTGCCGGTCTATACTTTCAGAAACATGTTAACGCGATAGTTCAAAAACGCAGTAACTTAAATACATCTAATTAGGTAACGGATTTTGTGATTACTAGTGCAGTTTTCTGTCAAATCTGTGTTTCAATCGATTGCGAAAAATGTGTCTAAAGTCAAATTCAATTTATATACTATTAACCATATGTCAGGGGTAAACCGCCAAAAACTCGCCAAGGACGGCACAATAGATTCAGCTTAAATGCTAAAGTCAAAATTTAATATTTCGCAATTATTGTACACCAGTGTCACGCAAAGCGTTCTCTGTCACGACAAGTTTAATAAAGAATATGCGAGAAAGTATTAGGGAGACCACTTCCCTGGTTTATCGTATATAAATACAAATGTTTATTTATTATCATTATTCTAATGCCAGAACATTTTTGTTGCCAATCTTAACATGGCTAACAAAAATTTTGATGCGTATACTTTTCACGGTCGATTTCACTTCATTGTTTACAAAACATTACTTTTCTGTGTAAACGAAAGTAAACACTAGTAGTGAAAGTTAGAAACTGTTTCAACCTATCGGTAGGCCCAGTTCTGTTGTAAACAATGTTTACTCACGTTTTAAATTCGAAGTAAGGAAATGTCGATTGACATTGAGAAATATTTTGAAGCGGAACAAATCATGATGCTTGGAGAACACTAACGTAGGAAATTCGATTGCGTTCCATCTAGCTCAAGACACGGTCTCCTAGAAGAATAACTTTCCCTTTTCTTTATTTATTTTTTTCTTTCTACAGGTGTATGATCAGGTGTGTTTTGGAAAGAAGATGTCGTCAAAGATGCGCCGTTTATTGATGCACCTTATAACCTAGAACTAATTTTCATTTCTGTCGCAGTCACGATTAGCCTTATTTTAAGGTAGTTTGTGTTTACATTTAAGTGCCTGTGGAAATGAGGCACGTTGATATGCATGTCTGAGTACAACAAAATGGTTTCCTAACATCATGATTTTTGATTTCATGCAGTATGAAAACAATTCCGTCGAGTCAGAAGTGGGTAATTTTAGACAACTGTAATGGTTTCTCTTTGTTTATTATTTATATTTCTATTAATTTATTTTTATAAAAATAACTTTCTTCGCACCATGTGATAAGCGTATTCCCATTTCGATATATGCTCAAATGTAAATATTCACTTTTTAATTTTGAATAAAATTTCAAATAGTCTGTGCTTAAAGTATATATATATATATTAAGGAATTAAAAATTAAAAGGATATGATTACGTCTTCGTCAAATTATTGTATTCTATTTTACAAATATAAATAAATATATCATATTTCTTGTGCAATTGAGTATAAGTTTTTGTTGTTACTTATGGCACTTGTCATTGACAAGCCCGAAGTCGAGATGGTGCAGTAGTTTCTAACAGTAAAGGCCCCTCAGCACCCGAGGGTAGAAGTCTGACTTCTATTGACACGAAGGTGACACTCACATACTCACTTGCACAACCCCTTTTTACAGGGAAAGGGAGGGGAGGCTCTTTCACACACCTCACAGATAGAACAAAGGGTAAAGAACACCCATGTCCAAACCAGGACTCGAACCCGGGACGCCCAGATCAATTGAGTATATTCTTTTGCATATATCCCTTGTCAAAAAAAGGCATATTAATGCCTTTTCTTAACCTTAGAATATTATGAAATAAAATTGTAATACAATTACAGAAATATCTCAAAAATTGAGAATATTTATTGGAAAGATAATTATACACTTAATGTTGGCAATGCTTGTTAATTTTAAATGATATATACCTTATGGCAGATTTGTATTTAGAAATAAAAAAAAAAATGTCTTTTTATTTATAAGTCATTACTATATATACTATTTTTGTTATACTATTACTTACGCAGATTCAATTTGTAACCATGTGTGACAAATATCCCTATATTGTTGCCATGTGAAAGTTAAAGCTTGAAATGTTGCCCTATTAAAACCTGAGATGCCGTGTCAAGTATCGCCTTCTAGAAATGATAACGATTTAAAAGGGTGAGGCTGGTTTAATAACAACTTTTAAACCAGTCACTAATCAAACAAATCAAATCGTATACCTACGTTCCGGTCCGAATCTGGTGAGTTATATTAAAAATATTTGGATAGTGGAAACCAGACAGACTTCTCACTTTCAAGCCAAAAGTGAGTCATCAAATTCTTTCCAACGTATGAGTCGAAATTTTATTAAGTCTTTTTTCATTTTAACATGTTAATCAACGTCTTTTTCTTCTTTATAGTCTTTATTAACATACAGGTTGATCTTTCTCGCTCTTTCAATTTTAAAAACGTATGCTTTTTCTTTCCTGACATTGTTTTAAAATTTTTGTTATTTTTTATTACGATTTTTTGACTTCGTAGTTTCTATAATTACATTAGTTTTCATAAACGAAAATAAACACTAATGGTGAAAGTTGAGTAGCACAATTAAAAGTGTCTGAAGTTGTCACCTTTCTATTCAAACCTGTCCATTAAAAATGCGAAGTTAGGAAATCATTTTCTTGCACTGAAACTTGCACATAAACGTGCCTTTCTTTAGACATATATGTCACTATAAATACAAATTATCTCAAAATAGGATAAATCGTATATTCAAATAAACATTCGATACAACAAATGTTCAAATAAACATTGAGAAATATGAATCAAAAGTTTCATCTCAAACATTCTAAGGAAACGTCTTCATTATATACATGAAAAAAAAGATCTCCAAAAATTCACATGTAATTATTCTTCTTTTCTTAAAATAAAATAGTGTAAAAAGATAAGAATGTTTCTTTATTTTTAAACTCCATAAACATATTGATAGATTTGAGCCCAACTTTTACCCCCTTTTTACTTTTTTGTGCATGTAATATATAAAGAAAAAGCATTGTAATTGATAGCACAATTAATAATGGAAAATTAATAATATATGTTTATTAATTTTCGGGGGAAAAATTTCCGCTGATTTAAAATGTAAGCTTAAGGCTCTTCTGTCAAATCTTGTTTGAATAACGATGGATTTAAATCTTGGCTTTTTTCAATCATTGGTTGGATTCATGAACTGGTAAAAATTACCAGAAACCATATATGGAATGATAACATTTTCTTGATGACTTATTTCGCATTTGATATCCTCAAAATAATTTAAAAATCCACGCCGTGGATTTAGCAGCTTGAAAAATAAATTTAGCTTAATTTTATTGGATAAGTGGAGATTAGTTCCCCATCATAAACCCAGATGGCAGCGCGTTCCCGTTGTCTTGAAAGTTATGTAGAAAAGATTTCTTGTTTTGCTTGGCAGTCAAGAAAAGTAGACGTGCACGTGAATGTGAGTGATGAGAGCTCTCAAGGTAAAGTAGAGCAAATTTATTTTAACGATCACGCGGAAACGCAGCAAATTTCTCGTGAAATTAGTAGTTTATGAAGAAAATTTTTATTGTCCTGAAGAAATATTCGTAACCGTGATATAGAATTGCTTATATAAAATTATATAAAAATAAGGAGTGACTCTATGTGAATAAATGGATGAGTAATCAAGAAACTGTTTCTTAATTTTTTCTTGAGTAGAATATTCTATTTTTTGCAAACAGGAACACAGGGTATGTGCTCACGAACAGTGCAGAAATATATAAAATATATAAATAATAACAGCCTGCGTCAAATATTCTAATAGATGAATAATAGTCATATTTTAGAATTTATCTTTTATATCCACAATTTAGTATTGTCAATGTCTTCATAACGAGAAAAATGGTTAAATATAATGTATATATAAATTATTTGTATATTGTATTGGTACAGATAAATTATTTGAATAGTTTATTCTTGAATAATTTAAAAATATTTATTGCAAAGTTCCAGTTCAAAAGTAGATTACTCTAAGAATCCCAAATTTTCATATAAATATTCTCAGATATTTCTCATCCAAATAATTATTAAATTCATTCTAGATCTACCTTCGAGTAGTATAATAGAGATTGCATATCATTCTTTCTATATTTTCCTTATGATAGAAATGTATAACAGTCATTAAAAACAGAATACTCACTATGGTGTTATAAACTTCAAATGAATTCCCACCATAATTATTACCTCCCAAGGCACTTTCCTTGTATACCAGAAAAATACAACGAGAAACAACATTACGCACTCTACACTTGGTTTGCTCTAAGTGTACATATTGGCCACGATATGGTAGAAAATGATTTATCTATGGAACATTTTCACAGTGATTAATAATATCACGTCTCCCATTTGTGAACATGGAAATTATGTGTCACTATACAATAATTAAGTGCATTGCCATGTTTGCAGTATAACAAAATTTAATAAATAATTCTTTTATACGACTTATTTATATTCACCTTATATATTCATAAATTGACTACTCCGACTGCCCTGATGCATACCGATAAATCTGAATTACCTGTCTACCGACAGCATTGGCGAGAACTGAGGTTGAGTCCTAAGGGCCCTCACTGGCCACGGTACAACCCTTCCTGTAGGAAGCACGTCCCGTCATCGGTAGAAGGTAACTGCTTCCCACCATTTCTGTACCATCCGGCTGGCAAGAACCAACCATCATGCTGGAAGCTTCACATCTTCATATCTGAGAAGGCCCTGGTGGGATATTTGGCGTGTATAAAATACTTGATTAATCTGCACATAATTTTTCTTTTCCTTGAACTGGACTGAAATCGGTATCATTTCAAAAGATCTACAATCTCCCATCAAAAGAAACTAGATGCATTTATTGGAAATGTATTCTTACATGTACTTACTACATTAAATGTAGTAGAATCAGCTGAAATAATGAGCCATAAGTTCTGCAGAATAAATTCCAAATAAGAACATAATTAATACATTTTAGGAGAACTGAATTGTAACACCTGCATTGCATTACTGATGCTATAGAAATGTCACATGAAAATTTTTTCTTTACTATTTAATCACCTTAACCAAAAAGCATCGTAAACTTTTTTTACCCTAAGACCTTGGAGCAAAGCACGAAAATTCCCGATTTTTCTCTATAAATAATATTTAAAGAGATTGGTTAATGAATCTTTATTACACAATGAGCATTAAATTCGTAATTATTAATTCTAAAAATCCATCTAAATCATTATAAATATTGCATATATTAAAAATTAAAATATTATAGTCCTTTAAGCCCATTTGTAATTGTACATTTTATTGCAGTTTCGTTTAAACATTAAAACTTTTTGTTCAAAAAATTTAGTTCGCATTTATTTGAGCCGTTTATTTTGAAAGTGGGGCAAGTCCATTTTTGAAAAAAATGGAGATAATGGTAGTATAGATAAAACTTGTTATGATCTTTTTTATGCGTAAACAATTTAAAGTAAAAAAAGATCAGATTCTAGTATTTTGGAGATGGCAGATTTAGCTCTTAACAGTATTGAAAATCTGTTTATTTTGAAAGTGGTGCAAATCCATCTTAGATTGAAATTATATTTGACCGAATATATTACGGCAAAGTTTAGCTCCGGTTGCCGTATGGTGAAGCAAATGTGGCCGTTTGGTATCATGTCTGAAATCTAGGGTGTTTCTATCTATCTATCTATCCTTGATAACGAAAATCGATGGTTGTAAAGTGTTTCATAAATAATAAAAAGTATATCTAAATTTTGTGTTTCGATAATAATGCAGCGTCATGTGTGTATCTCTGATCAGATCTGCATCTAATTAGGGTTGTTTCAGATATGCATCTAATTAGATCCGCATCTAAATAGAACTACGTCTAATTAGGCCTGCATCAGATCTGCATCTAATTAGGCCCCCATCAGATCTACATCTAATTAGATCTATATGTAAATCTGCATCAGGTTTGCATCTAATTAGAGCGGAATCGTCTGCATCTAATTAGGCCAGCATCAGTCCTGCATCTAATTACATCTGCATTCTATTTACAGCTGTAAATAACTAGATATATTCAAATCTGCATCTAATTAGGCCTGCATCAGATCTGCATCTAATTAGATCCATATGAGCCGTTTATTTTGAAAGTGGGACAAGTCCGTTTTTGAAATAAAAATTTAGATAATGGTAATTATAGATAAAACTTTTTTATGTTCTTTTATGTTTTTTATGTTAAACAATTCAAAGAAAAAAAAAAGATTATAGTATTTTGGAGATGTCAGTTTTAGCTCTTAACCGTATGGAAAATTTGTTTATTTTGAAAGTGGTGCAAGTCCATCTTAGATTGAAATTATTTTTATTACGGCAAAATTTAGCTCCGGTTGCTGTATGGTGAAGCAAATGTGACCGTTTGATATTGTGTCTGAAATCTAGCGTGTTTCCATCTATCTTTGATAATAAAAATCGGTAGTTGTACAGTGTTTCATAAATAATAAAAAGTATTTCTTAATTTTGTGTTTAGATAATATTGCAGCGTCATGTGTGCATCTCTGATCAGATCTGCACCTAATGAGACCAGCATCAGACAGGCATCAGACCGACATCTAATTACATCTGCATCTTTTTAGACCTGCAAGTAACTAGATATATTTTAATCTGCATCTAATAAGGTCCATATCATATCTGCATCAAATTAGATCCGCTTCTAATTAGAACTGCATCTAATTAGGCCTGCATCAAGTCTGCATCTAATTAGGCCTGCTTCAGATCTGCATTTGATTATATCCATATCTAAACAGATCTGCATCAGGTGTGTATCTGATTAGATCTGAATCAGGTCTGCATCTAATTAGGTCCGCATCAAATCTGCATATAATTGGGACCGCATCTAATTAGATCTGAATCAGGCGTGTATCTAATTAGGACCACATCAAACGTGCATCTGATTAGAAATGCATGTATATAGATCAAATTAGATCTGCAACTAATTAGGCTCGCATATCTGCATCAAATTTTATCCGCTTCTAAATATAACTGTATCTAATTTGGTCTGCATGAAGTCTGCATCAAATTAGACATGTATCAAGTCTGCATCTAATTAGGCCTACATCAGATCTGCATCTAATTAGATACGTATCTAAATAGATATTCAACAGATCTGCATCTATTGAGATCCATATCTAAATAGATCTGCATTAAGCCTGCATCTAATTAGATCTGATTCAGGTCTGAAACTAAATAGGCCCGCATCAGGCATGCATCTAATTAAATCTGCATCAAATTTTAACTGCATATAACTGCATCTAATTAGCTCCGCATCAGATCAGCATCTAATTATATCCTCATCAAAATAGGCCTGCAGCAAGTCGGCATCTTATTAGGCCTGTATGAGGTCTGCATATAATATGATCCATATCTAAATAAATCTGCATCAGGTATGCATCTAATTAGGCACTCATCAGACCTGCATCTAAATAGGCCGGTATCAGGTCCCCATCTAATAAGGCCCGTCTCTAAATATATCTGCATCTAATTAGATCTGAATCAAGTCTGCATCTAATGAGATCCGCATCGGACCTGCATTTAATTAGGCCCGAACCTAATCAGATCTGTATCAGGTCTGCATCTGGTTAGGCCCGAATCAGACCTGCATCTTATTACATCTGCTTCTAAACAGAACTGCATGTAACTAGATCTACATAGATCTGCATCGAATGAGGCCCGCATCAGACCTGCATCTAAGTAGAACTGCATATAACTTGATCTAATTAGATCTGCATCCAATTAGGCCCGCATCAGATCTATCGTCTAATTAGATGCGCATCTAAATAGTACTGCATCTAATTAGGCCTGCATCTAGTCCGCATCTAATTAGATCAGAATCATATCTGCATCTAATTAGAGCAGCATCAGTCCTGTATCTAATTAAGCGCGAATGAGATCCGCATCTAAAGAGAACAGTATTTTATTAGGCTAGCATCTAAATAGATCTGCATCTAATTATATCTCTATCAGGTAGGCATCTAATTAAGCCCGCATCAGAACTGCATCTAATTACATCTGCATCTTTTTAGACCTGAAAGTAATTAGATATATTCAAATTTGCATCTAATAAGGCCCCCTCCAGATCTGCATCCAATTAGATCAGCATCTAAATAGAACAGAATCTAAATAGAACTGCATCTAATTAGGCCTGCATCTAGTCTGCATCTAATTAGGCCCCATCAGATCTACATCTAATTAGATCCATATTTAAATCTGCATCTGGTTTGCATCTAATTAAATCAGAATCATATCTGCATCTAATTAGAGCAGCAGCAGTCAAGTATCTAATTAAGCACGAATGAGATCCGCATCTAACGAAAACTCTATCTCATTAGGCTCACATCTAAATATATCTGCATCTAATTATATCTCAATCGGGTCTGCATCTAATTACATCTGCATCTTTTTAGACCTGCAAGTAACTAGATATATTCAAATTTGCATCTAATAAGGCCCACTTCAGATCTGCATCCAATTAGATCCGCATCTAAATAGAACTACGTCTAATTAGGCCTGCATCAGATCTGCATCTAATTAGGCCCCCATCAGATCTACATCTAATTAGATCCATATGTAAATCTGCATCAGGTTTGCATCTCATTAGAGCGGAATCAAGTCTGTATCTAATTAGGCCAGCATCAGTCCTGCATCTAATTAAGCGCGCATGAGATCCGCATCTAAATAGAACTGCATCTTATTAGGCCCACATCAGAACTGCATCTAATTACATCTGCATCTTTTTAGACCTGCAAGTAACTAGATACTTGCAAATTAGTTAGATGCAAATAGACTTATTAGATGCAAATTAGTTAGACTTATTAGATGCAAATATTCAAATTTGCATCTAATAAGGGCTACTTCAGATCTGCATCTAATTAGATCCGCATCTAAATAGAACAGCATCTAGTGTGCATCTAATTAAGCCTGCATCAAGTTTGCATCTAATTAGATCCATGTGAGCCGTTTATTTTGAATGTGGGGCAAGTCCGTTTTTGAAAAATAATTTAGATAAAGGTCGTTATAAATAAAACTTCTTATGATCTTTTTATGATTAAAAGATTTATAGTAAAAAAATATTTTAGATTCTAATATTCGAGAGATGGAAGTTTTAGCTCTTAACAGTATTGCAAATCTGTTTATTTTGAAAGTGGTGCAAGTCCATATTAGATTGAAAGTATATTTGACCGAATATATTACGGCAAAATTTAGCTCCGGTTGGTCTATGGTGAAGCAAATGTTTCCGTTTGATATCATGTCTGAAATCTAGGGTGTTTCTATTTATCTATTTTTGATATTGAAAATCGGTGGTTGTACAGTATTTTATAAATAATAAAAAGTATATCTTAATTTTGTGTGTCGATAATAATGTTTACTTCCATCACTGATTATTCAGTCCAGTGACAACGAAATAAATATCATTGATCACAAATTTTTATTGTCAGGACATTCATTTCTACCGAATGATCGTGATCTTGGAGTGGAACTATCCATTAACTATTCAATCCAGAAACCAGTTCCTTGCATATTCTCCAGAATTACTATAAAGTAATACAACATTGTCGACAACATAATAAATTTTTAGTACATGAAATTAAACATGTAAATTTATTTTCAACCCAATCTCTGGAAAAAGCGGCTTTAAAAAGAAAGAAAAATACCGATGTAGAAACCGTGAATTGATTAACAATAAGCTTGACCAGATTTACAAGGGATGCACCATACAAAATGTTCAACAAAACTTCAATAGAACCAGATTATGAATTTAAAATTATCAATTGGTCAACACAATGAGGAAGATAAATAATTCCAAGTAATTTCAGAAATATAAAATTATCTTTTATGTAAGGAAAAATAAGGAGATCTATTACATCTGAAAAATGAAAGGAAAGGATGGCTTTATTACCATATATAACTTCTGTTCATCATGGACATTCTAAAATGTTAAATCCTGAATAAAATTCAATTTAATTATACTTACGTATAAACTGAAAATGTATAATTTCATTGAAATTCTTAATAAAACTGAATTGTTTTTTGTAATGTTATGTTTTCTACAAAAATATTCTTTGTTTTGTTTCACTTTTTATCAAATGATTAAATATTTATAAAAATTTGAATAGTATTATGTTTTTATTATTAAAAAAAGGCTGATGCAGCTGAAATATTTCCCAATTAAATGTACATTCACAATAATTCATTAATTTTGAAAGTGGGGCAAGTCCATTTAGTTATAATAAAACTCTTACTTTTTTAATCAGCATTGTAAACGCTATTAGATTACAAACTTACATTATCTGTCACCATAAAATACAAAAAATATATCTATTAATACTTACCAATATTTTTAAATTTATTGAAATACAAACCTTTAAATATCTCGCAATAACAAAAAATGGACTTGCCCTATTTTCAAAAAATGGACTTGCCTCATTTATTCAATTCACTATCAATGCTTTTGTTTTGTGAATTGATTCAATATCCATTGATCGTAGTGTTGTTCATTTAACATATCCTCTAAACCCTGGCCGTGATATATGTTTCACTGTTATTTAAACTGCAGAGAACATTCATGCTTTTCTCTCCAATATCTTTTAATATTGAAGAAATATCCATGTAATATTGTTCGTACAGAGTTGTTGTGTATTATCAAACATTTCGTAGTTTGTGTCATTATACAGATTATAGTAATATATTCACATACATTCAGTTGATAAATAGTTGTTATTTGGGATAATTTGGTATTTATGCAATATTAAACATTTGTTATTGTTTTTTTACTTTCTGCACATAAACAACTAATGAAATAATTAAATCAATTTTTACATTTCGAATTATTGGTATTTATTCAAAACTCCGTTGAAAATTGCGTTTATTCCAACTACATAATGCATAAATGCAAATTATTTATGCCAAGTTTTTAAAATAAATATGATTTTATTTTGATTTTCTACATTTATTTAAAACTAAATCTCTGAACTTCATCTTTTGGTTTTTGAAGAATTAATTCATCTTTTATAAATGCTAGTGTTGCTTTAGAATCTTTTTATAGTATTCTGTGAGTAAATGGTTCTCATTTCATAATCTAATAGTAATGCATTTTTAAAGTTTCAAATTGAATTGCTTATTAGTAATATCACTACATTTAGTTAATTCTGATTTAAATATTTGATTCTTCATTGAACTCTGTTGCAAAACTGAGCTCTAAAAAATAATAACTACTGACGGTTTTTTACTACATTCATAAGCTTTAGAGAACATATTTAACAATGGTAAATCTGCCTAATACTCGTAAACAAAAACTACCTTGCTTTGATAAATTTATGAAAAATAATTATATAGCTTTATAAGTAATTATAAGCTTTATTATAGAGTATGTGAGAAATTTTTTAGAGATCATTGTCTCTAATTTATTATTACGTTTATTATTACTTTCAATGCACTAACAAACAAAGTTGAAATGCATTACTGTTAAAATAACACTTCCACATTTTAAATGCGTTTGCAACACTACTTTTCTCCAACACTGGCAATGCCTGATTAAAGCAATCTACTTAGTTTGCTCGTTATTGTGAGAAAATCAAAAGGCATAACCGAATGGTCTATATGCTCCCTAATTAGCACGAATTTCCCAGAGTTAGTTATATCATATGAAAATTAATTCGAATTCTATTGAATGAACACTGCGGAAAAAATATCATAAACCCTGTTATACTTCAGAACTCTGATGTAAGCTATAGAGTTTCACAAGTTTATTTTCTATGCAAATAGTACTTAACGAGACTTACAAAAGGTATTTCAAAACACGGGATAAACTATGGGAATCATGTTTAATGAGGCAGTTTTATTAGTAGGTTGATTTGCAATAAAATTTATATCCATTTTCGCTTTGCTATTATGTGCAATAAAAAAATCTTGCATGAACAATTGTTTATTCAGCTTGAAAGTTATAAAAGAATGCAGCAAAGAATTTGAAATATATTATATAATGACATTGAAAGTTATTCATATTTCCTAATTTAGATTTGAGTCTAAATATTAGATTAATTATTAAAACTTCATTAGTCTTAATTATTGAAAATTCACTACACCAGTTGTATTTAGCTTCTACTGTAAATAGAAAAATTATCCTTTTCAAAAAGAATTATTCGTATTTATTCAATTAAAAACTTAGTGAAAAATTCAAGAAGCTTTATTTATTTAATACAAAATTCTTCATTCGAAAATAAAAACCAATAAAGAAAAAATCATTTTCTAGCATTTCATTGCTCTAAAAGAAATCTTAACAATTGATTATTATTTACTTTGAAAACCTAATAATTTTCAACACATAGTATATGCTTTTATACTGTACTTCACTTATTATTTTTGAAATATAATGTAATACAAAAACAAAGATAAAAATTTATTTTTGCATATATAGTTTTTCCTTTTTTTTTTCTGCTATTTTATATTATTCTATAGAAATATATTTATGCAAAATAGAACCTGAAGTCTAACAACATGCAGGTAATGACTTTTCAAAACGAAAAATAGTTGTGCTAAAAATAAATTTAAATAAATATATACAATATTTCAAACTTTCAGTTTTCATATTCAGTCCTTTTTAATTTTTAAAGATAAGATTCTTGTTTATATTATCTAAGAAGAGATATTAATTTTCATCCATGTGATGAATAGTTGAGTATTTCAACATTTTCTAACAGCCACCTGTCCATCATTCAAAGTTCATTCTCGGACGCTGACATTTAAAACTAAATGCACTTTATTGTATCATAACATAAGAGATTTTTTTATTACATGACGCACTCGCTTTTTTTTCCAAGACATTTTCATGCAGACGATAAAAATAAATTCATTTTAATGTCTTATTTTGAATATACAATTTTATTTATCGAAACATATTACTAATGGCAAATATCTCTCATATAAATATACAATTAAATAAAAAAAGTGTTCTATTTTAAAATTATTATTAATTTCTATTACCTATTTTTCTATTCAGAACAAAATTATTATCTACTTTTAACTATAATTTAGTATAAAAATTTTGAGGCTTGTACATAGGATTAAAATGTTAATAGTCATTTCTCTTTAGATAATTGCATATTTTTGTACTTTTGGATAAACAACAAAACGTCATTTTGTGTTTCGCAAATTTTCATGATGTCTGAACGTAAATAAACTGTCTCTTTTATTTCTTTTTTTTTTATTTCTGTTTTTGGAATACTAATTTCAGATATATGATGTGGCAACAATAATAAAATTAAAAATTGGTCATATAAATAGGTTGCTTATTTTGAGTTTTATAATATGCTTTTATACTTTTCCTGTGTCTCATATGGAACCTGATTCATCATTTTCACCAAAAATAATAACAGCATCATCTTTTTATGTTGATCATTTCGGAAATCATCAAATTATTAATTTTTAAAAAAATGCTGAGTTATAATTGCAAAATACTGATGACATTATTCCAAATGATAAATTTATTTTAATTAAATTTAATTTATTAAATACACGTATAATTATATTTAAATGTTTTTATCTCCTTACTTAATGTAAAAAATTCGTGAACTCTCCTATTTTATAAAATCAAATGCCGTTGTCAATTCTAAGCTATTAACAAAATTTCGTATTTCAAGCAGACGATAATTTATACTTAGATTCTGAGATTTTAAACATCAAAGACAAATTAATTTCAAAGGCCAATTAAAATCTTCAACTTTCAGACGATAATTTTCACAATTAATTTTTAATGAAAAAAAACATTAAGTACAAACGCATATGTATATTTTTAGATTTTCCTCCTTTCTCAATTTACACGGATCTAATTATTCGCTTAAAAGGACTTTTTTTATTTTTATCTTTAAAATTCTTCTTAGGATGTTTATTTTACCTAAAGGGAGGAATTAATTTCTGTTTCTTCCAACCGACGAATAAAAAATATTTCGACATCTTGCTTCTGAGCCACCTGTTTCCCATTCAGGGCCAATTACATCACTTTTAATCAGCCTTATCGTACGCTAATGATGTCGAACGACTGAAGATAAGAGAAAGGATTTCTCTTCAAGGTAATGTAGTAATTTATTCCTCGTTAACATAAAGGGAGAATTAATGAACCGAAATATTTAAGAAATTTGTTTGTCCACACCTTCCTTTCTAACATTATCTTGTTCCTTCCTACGACTATATGGAGATGAGAACTGACGACTTTTTTTCTTTAAAGATGGTTTAATTGAAATCTTTTATGCAAGTAATAAACATTATATTCAATAACAGTATTTTTTAAGTTATTAAAAGACTTGAATTTTAAATAAGTTGAAAGAAAGGTCAATATCTTTTAAGAAGAATTGAATTTCTCAGCCTTTTAATAGGACCAGTTCTGTCAATCGATTATAATAGGTGGCCATCTTGAGGAGTCAAAATATGGAGAAATAACAAACATTCCAAGAATTTATTTCTGATAACAATATAAACCTGTATTAAGGTATTCGACTAGGTTCGTAGGGGATTTTTCAAAATATATATATATATATATTAATGTTTATATGTCTTTTATTAATATAAGAATAAAATGATGAATAAAAGTGAAAATATTTAAATATATAGCATTAAATAGCTATTTCGAAGAAAAAGATATTTTGATGCAAATGTTAGCATTCATTTACAAAAACTTGGATAGTTCTATAGGAAAAATTGCTGCAGTTTTTTTTTTTTTTTTTTGTAACATTTCTTAAAATGTAACTAACTATTATCTAAAAATTGTACTCGAAAATGAAATGTTGGTATGTAATATTTAAAATCATGCATGAAAGTTTTTAATTTTTTTCAGCACTATCTACATAAAACAATCATAAATCTACTTCTAGAGCATTCAACATCAAATCCATTGTTCACTACATTCTTCATTACATAACGCTCACTAGTGATAAATTTCATTAAAATATCTTGATTATTTTTTGAGATATGACGATACTCGTACAATAGAATTACGAAAAAAGTGGTTCTTCAGAAAATGTATTTATGGCTTTTAAATGCTTATAAATAAGCATCACATACATTTCAATAGTTAACTATAACTTGACCTCTAATTGACATAGAGGCAAAATAATAATATCACTGGTGTTTATGTGATTTCTTTATTTGTAATTTTTGTTTTTCATTTAATTACTTTATTTGTATTTTTTATTCCTTGTATACTTATTCACATAGTAAAAATTAATACTGAACATAGATAGCGCAGTATGCTCTAAACCATATGTATGTTTGGAATGTGAGGAAAGCGCACTGACGCTTTTTATTGTAAACACTTCAACCTGAGAGTTGCTGTGAAACTGGTGCAAACAGGCACCTGTTCGCTCTTTTGTTAGCGGTAAAAAGAATTATTCGTTCGCTCTTTGTTAGAGGCTACTTTTAAATGTATATATTATATGTTTCCTTATATATGTGTGATCATCGTCCATATGTGTTGTTATGTGTGTGTGTGTGGAAATAAATAAGAAAAAGACAAGAAAGCATCTTTCCTTGGATTAAATACACACACCAGGCTACAATTGGAAACAGAAACGAACCTATTTTTTTCAAATTGCAATAAAAATCCGAATTTTCATCCAGATTCCTGTTTTTAACTTAGTTGGATACCTTAAATGTATATTTTATTTTAACGTAAAATGATGAATTTTAAATGAAGATAAATATACTGAGATTTTAGACCGTTTCAATCTCATAAAATCTGGAAATGAAAGCCGGTTTCTCGAAGTTGGTGTTAATTGGTCTAGAATAATGATGGCTGAGTTCAATATTTAGTAACTCAGCCTGTTTTTCATAGAAAAGTGTAACTTTCCTTTATTTAAAATGTTAGCGTACAAAGAATGTTTTTCATAACTAATATGACCGGGAAAAAAATTGAAAAAATTTATATATCGTTCTTACACTTGTTACACTTTAAAAAATATCATTCTTATTACTTGTTGAATGGTAACAGCCAAATGTAAACAAATCATCGAACGATTTTCAGTCTGCCTCATTGAACACTTATACAGATACATTGAATTCAATTTCTCGCTTAGCTTGCAAAATGATATTGAAAACGTTCTGAAGAGGGTTTGCCGTACCACCAAAAAGACTATTCAGCCAGAGAAATGAAAACATAAAAGAAGTGAAAAAATATGGCTTCAAACAGCAAGTATAATCAAGCGCAAAAATAGGTTTCCGACATCACATATTCATTAGCATTGATATAAACATAGTAATATTAAATACCATAGCAACAAAATTGTACAATATGTATTAATTAATATCGCGTAATATGCAGTACAGTACAATTTCTGAAAAATTAATATTTATAAATGTTAAATTTTTCATAAAAATATTAATTTCAGATTAGGAGTTCATTTTACTTGAGACACTCTTCAAAAGACTCTATTGGAACAAGTGTTATTTTCGAATCCGATTATAACAAAATATTTTATAACAGGGTTTATTTAATCATCCTTGAGTTATTGTGACATGTCCGATTCTAAGTAAAAATATTTACTTGTCAGCTAAAAGTCAAAACAATATGAGTTTTAAAATTTTGCTTTTTAACCGTTGACATGTTCTACCGGCTGACGATGGATTCTCAGAATCGAATGTTTCTAGCAAATATTTTGATTTACTAGACTTGCAATAAAACTGTCAACTCCAGGAACAGGTTCTTTTCACGGCCTGATCAAGGTCGTTTTACGTCAATAGCTTGAAAAAAAAAGCGTGTAAGAACACATTGACATTTTTGACGACAAGTTTTTGTTCATTGTATATATAGGAAAAGGAAAAGCCTCTGATTTTATTTTATTTTATTTATTTTAAGATTTTTCAAAATATGAGTGTATGATTTTTTAATAGAATTAAATCCTGTTATTCTTAGAATTCATATTTCAATTTAGAATAATCAACGAATTTTTGATTAAATTATATATTTGAAGGGGGGTCCCCGGTTTTGCTTAGCGCAAAAGCCGTATTTGCCCCATATCTATGGGGGAGACTGGGGGAGAATGTGCACCTCGGAACATTTTTACATATTTATTAATCTCATTTATTTAATTGTAAAAAATAAAACAATAAGTGAGATTTCTGTTTTTACTTTCTCGTATAATTTATTATAATTTTATATTATAATTTATATAGAAACTTATTAAATTTTGAGCCAAATACGAAGAAGGGATTATCGTCTGTCTGTCTATACTTTCAGAAATATGTAAATGCGTTAAAGCAAAAACATAGTGACTTAAATATATCATATTTGGTAAGCGATTTTGTGACAACAAGTGTAGATTTATATCAAATTTGTATTTCAATCAGTTGGGGAAAACATCTCTGACAATCAAAATCGATTTTTGGTTAATTATAACCACATGGCAGGGATTAATCGCCAAAAAAATTTCCGAGTAACACATGATAGATTCAGTAAAAATGCTAAATTTACGCCAAAGGTTAATATTTTGTAACTATTGTACGCAAGTGCCGTGAAAGGAGATCTCTGAAATAACACCTTTACTAGAGAATGTACGAGAAAGTTTAAGGAGACCACTTCTGCTGGCTGCGTGATAATTCCCGAAAAATATTATTGCAAAAAACGATTTATTACATCCTTTTAAAATTCTAAGGTTTCTGTATGTTATCGTTGTGTTGTGACTTATGGCGCTTTACAAGCCAGCTGTAGAGATTTAAGCCGAATGAGAATCTCTTGTTTTTTCATTAGAGCCAACTAGGGCCAAGAGCACGACTTAGCTAATTTCATGTCACAGCCCTTTTTACGGGACGGGGGCTTCATTCATGCATTTCATTCATTCCTCCACAGATCGTAATTTAGACTTGAATCAGAGAACAATCACATATGAATCAGTACCCCCAATGATATTACTCTCGACATTGAGGACTTTGTGCCCACGGCAGATTTATACGTGTGCCAGCCACCACTCAGATGGAAAGTCTTCGACCGGCAGGTTTTAAACTCGCAACCCAAGGGATACGAATCCAACGTCCTACCAACCAGGCTATCCCGGCCTTATGAGTGTTATTAATGTATTTTGATTTTGAAACCTTACGTATGTTATCAGTGTATTTTGATCGAAGATACCCAGGTGTGCAAATAGTTAAAACGCTACCATATTACGAAACGATCGAAAACATAAAACAAATTTCAACTAATCAAACTATAATTCTGATATGTTGTTAGATTCTATTGTTGTTCTGTTAATTTAAAATATTATAGATGTTAATTTAATTCATTATAATTTTAATTTAAAGAGTTATTGGCTGATTATTGACTTCAAATTCAAAATGGAAACAATATCCTATACATTTAGAAACGTTTTGATCAAAAAAAGATTTTGATCAGTGATTCCAAAATTCTCTGTTGTTGAAACAAATAACAAATTAAATTTTTGATATCTTTAAAATAAAATACATTAACAACCATTTATTTACAAAAAAAAATCGTATCTGTCAAGAAAGGTTTTTATAAAAGTGTATATTATATCGCCATTTTGATTTTGAAACCTTCAGAAAAATGGTTTTTTTGGTAGCTTGAATAACTAATTGGTAGTTTGAATATCAAAGCGATCGTCACGACAAATGTGATTCTTCTTCTTTTTAGAATGTGATTATTCTTTAGAGAAAGTATCTCTATACTTACGAGAAAGTGTAGTAATCATCAAAAGATCGAACTCGAGATTTTGATGAATCTCCACGTTTCATACCTCCCTGAGTTTGGAAAAAGGTCTGTCAGTCCGTCTGTCTGACTGTGACAAACATAATTCACAAAATATTTGAGCTAGACGCTTGAAATTTAGTATATGGTGTTTACATCAAATTTGCAGATTTCTATCAAATTTTGAGTAAAATCTGTTCAGAGGAAGTTTGTCTGTCCGGTTGTTCGAATATAAGTTAACACTATTACTACAAAACGAAGATAACTATATCGATAATATTCGATACACAAATTTAACATCTATAGTGTAGACACCTGTCAAATTTTGAACCAAATTTGACAGCAATTTGATTGTCTGTCGGTCTGTATTTTCAAAAGTAAGTAAAAGCGATCATTCAAAAAAGCAATGATTTAAATATATCAAATTTTGTCTGAGAATTTGTCACTACAACTGCAATTTTGGATCAAAATTTTGTTTCAATCGATTGAGAAAGGAGCGTCTAAAACACAAAATCGATTTTTGGATACTATTAATGCATGCCATGGATTAATAGCCAAATAATTCGCCAAGGATGACAGAATAGATTCAGAAAAAATGCTAAATTCACGCCAAAAATTAATATTTTGTAACTATTGTACGCCAATGTCAAGTAAAGCGTTTTCCAGCATGACAAATTTATTAGTATGTAAGAAAGTTTTGGAGAAATCTTTCCCTCTGGTTGAAAGCATTTATTTCCTCTCTCTTTCAACCTTTAGATTGGGGTTAGATGAAATTTTAAACAACTTTTACATAAAATTATCCCACAATGATGTACTGAACATACTTATATTTTAAAAAACAAGTGATATAAAAAAAAATTTAAACTAATTCCTTCTTAGGTCAACAAAGAAAATTTTTATTTTAGTTACTTTTTATTAAATAATTACAATTAATAAAAATATGTATATACATATGACATAATCACAATATTAAATGGCAAAAAATTAATTAAATTTAATTAATGAATTAATATTTGAAAAAATTGTATTAACATCAAGTGTCATCCACTACAAGTTTTAAAAAATGTATTTTATCTTGTGTGGACGAATAAAAAGTATTTTATAAAAAAAATTGAAAATTTGAACAAGATATATAAATATATATAGGGAGAGTGTGAGCTAATAGTAGGAATTGAATTAGCAATTAACTGAATCTTATCTCTAAATTGTCTTCAACGGATTCGTTTATCTAACGCGAGCAGTTAGTTTGTTTCTGTTATTCATTTCACAAGATCCTTCCGGTAAACTTATGAAAGATATCATTCCAAGAAGAGAAATTTTCACTTTTTCATACGAAAGATTACGTTTAGTACTTACAACTTTATTATATACAAAAAATAATATATCTAAGATTATTAATAACTTCGTAGAAGGTTGACAAAAAAAAATTTCCATTTAAATTCCTTATGAGGGGAAACATTTTGTACATGCATTGTTCTCATTGGCCGGTAATAATTTTGATACGGAAAAGTCACGTGCAGTTTTGGAATAAAATTCATTTTAATCATTTCCTTTTTGACAAGCATCCCCCGCAATCAGTAAGAAACAAAGTTCTATCCCATGAACAATTATGCCTATTTTTACATAATCAGGTAAGCTTGATGCCTAGAACCAAAACGCACAGAACGAAAATTTAAATTCAGCAGAATAAATATAGGAAAAATAAAAATGTACGTGCCATGGTACATGAAAAATAATGCCGTACACACCAAAACATACTGAAAAATTCATACAATAGATAATATACTGAGGCTGTCTAGGAATTTCAATCAAATCGAGTCATCCTAATCCTATCATTTGTTAACAATATTCTTCTCCCACAATGAAGTGGCACACACATACACATACGTTCATTACTTACAAAAAGACTTTTCTTTTCTATATCATCCTAATTTGAGAAAATCGGAGCTGAAGTATTTTATTGCAACCTCAAAATGAATCAAAACTTTGCTATTTGACTCCAAAATCTTATTCTATGTGGTTTCTCTAGATTTAAAATGCCTTATCGCCTTTTAAGAGTCCTTAAACCATAAATTTAACCTTAAACATTATTCAAAGCGACTTTTATATAAAAATTTGAGTTTTTAAAAATTTTCACAAGGCTCCGTTTTACATTTATATGCAGAAAAAGATCAATGGCTCAAGCGAACAAATGAATTTCTAAGTCAAGGCAAAGAAGATAAAAGTTGGTTTTAATCCATTAGTCTGTATAGTTATATTCTATTCGTCCTTCAACAATAATAAACCTAGTCATCAGTAAAGTGAAAATATATTAAATTATAACGAGAGCTCGCCGGAGTCCTGGCATAGGGGTAACGCTTCTTCCCCGTGATCTGGGCGTCCCGGGTTCGAGTCCCAGTTCGGGCATGGTTGTTCTTCATCTGTTCTATCTGTGAGATGTGTGAATGTGCTCCCCTGTAAAAAGGGGTTGTGCAAGCAAATATGATGCGTGAGTAGCAAAGTCGTACTCTTGACCCTAGTTGGCTCTACTGTAAAAGCAAGAGATGCTCCCCTTCTGGCTTAAAACCGATGTCTTCGTAACAGCGGGCTTGTCCGTGGCAAGTGCCATAGGTAACAACATAACGGTAGCTTTATTTTTTTTTATTATTATTGCAGTTAATTACCCCATTACACAGAAATAAGCCGTATAAATAGGCTGATAGCTCTATTTACAAGATAATCTAGACCTCACTGATTATGTAAACGAAAAATAGTATGATAATACTACTACAATTGTAACAGTATACTGGAGGAAAAAATATAGCAACAATGACCATAATGAAATGTGTCGATTTGAGGAGAATGTCGCTGAGTTGTTGAACTCAAGATTCTTAACCTCCGGACATAACAGGTGAAAAGAGTAATGTCATGACAATGAGATTACTTAGTAAATATCCATAATGAAAGGCTTAAAGAAGTGAACCATGCCTGTTTTCCACGCAGATGATCCATTCCCCGTAAATAAATAAAAATTGTTTGTGGGTAAGGATAAATTGAATTCCATTTTGAAACCGTAAAAGAATTATTTTGGTGCGAAATACATAATTGTGATTCAAAGTGAGATAATGATTGAAATGCCTGAGCTGTAAAAATTCTTCAAATTTCCGCACCACAGCAACAATCTCTATACATCGAGGAGATTTGATCCTCAATGCACTTAATATGCACCAAGCCTGTATTCTGTCAGATACGTTGTGTTGTCAGATTTTAAAATGCAATCCTCTGATCCTGATGACGAGACTGTTACCACAGTAAGGCTTCCTGTGATACAAAAAGGGAGACATTGTTCACGACAGTAAAGGGTTTTTTTAAAGAGAGGTTCAATTTTGAATAAAATCGCTAATTTCTTAAACGCAGGAGCACTTAGTTTCTTTCACTGATCGTTGAGCACTAAAATTGTCCTTCAGAAAGGCAAATAATATACAAATGCTTAACCCTAATCCTGATCCGATAGATATTTTCTAAATTATTCGATATAGACATTGACTTTTAGTTGGAAAAATGTTACAACTTCAAGAATTATCCAAGGATATTGATTATGAAGCATTTAATGATTACTTGAATCAATAAATCTCTCCTGAAAAAAATTATGATTTTTTTTTTTTACAATCTCAGATCTATGAGTCAGAAATAGTGGAATATTCTTGACATATTAACATTTTAAACAAAGAAAATCAACTCTATGATAAAAACTAGATAAGTTAAAAAGCTTTCAATTTTTTTACTTGGGGCTAATCATCGGCCCGTTTGAAGAAACAATATGTGTTGATTGACGGATCTTCTTTCAGACTGTCACTGAAATTATCTAAACTTTAATTTAGTTCTATTTATGTTAGAGTTCGAAGAGATCTGAGAACTATTTTGGAATTGCAAAGCATGGTACTTAAGCCGATAGTCATTTCTCTAATCTCCACATCATCGGGCAGACATTGACTCCAATAAATTTAACTACATCAGATCCGCTTACACGACGGTTCTTCGGTGGGATGGAATTTTGAGCTGGGAAACTCCATCTCGAAACCAAGACTATAACCAGAGCCCCTCGAGGCCTTTTAAATGAACTAAAATAATGATACCCAAAGCTCCCTAATTCGATAAATTTTAGTCACTGATAATTGGAACTTTTTCTGTTTAAAATGATAGAGTCAAGAATTTTTTACCAAGTACAACTAATAAAATCGGAAAATTGTTTGAAAATTTGTACTTCCTTATTTGTATTTCTTATTTTACTTTCTGGCCATTCGTTCAATGCTGGAAGTTTAATCTTTCCATGATGAGAACATGCATATTCCAATCGGCCAACTTCCTATTCAAAACTCAAAGCACCACAATACCATCAGAGCCCTACAAATGAAATAAAATGATGATATGCGAAACTTCACACTTCGGTCAATTTTAGTCACTAATAAGTGGAAGTTTTTCTGTTTAAAATGATAGAGTACCAAGAATGTTTTATAATGATTCATAAGATCAGATAATTCATGAAATTTTACTTTTTCAGAATACATTTATTTATCTGAATAACTAAGGGGCTTCGTCTTCTGCTCGCTTTCGCTTGTCATTTCTTTTTGCCACCATTTCACCGGCAAGTGTAACCTAAATACTTGTTATGACGTAATAATAATTTTTATTCCATATTTCAAACAATGCTAGCAAAACAAACCCCAAATGTCAAAGGTCAGATGACTCACTATCTACCAATCACAAAGCGAATAAAACGCAAAGGTAAAAAACAATTATATATAGAGAGAGATATAAAGATTATTTACGTCATATAAAGCATTTTTTCAACTGCCTGTATACGTATGGCTATCTCTGATGGTTTAAAAATTAACTATTGGTTTAAAAATCAACTAACTCACGATATAAATGAACGCATTCTATGAGCTGTAATCAGAAAAAGTTAGTAAGTACGCATTCAGTAATCTGAATGATTCATTGTTACTCACAATGCTTTTTATTTCCTGATAGCTAACAGAACAAGGGAACATTCACCTACTAACCGACGTCAGTAATAAAAGCGATTATAGCAGTTTAAAGGAGTTTTGAGCAAGCATTCGTTTTGTTATCTGCATCGGTCACGTTGACTTAACGGAATTTCTAGGAAATTCATTTATCTGCTGCTTTATAATGGCAATGATTCACTTCCAAAAAAAACACATTCCGGCTTAAATCTTTTCTTTTAGAAAGAATGGAGGATATGGGCAGTTTGTGGTCATTAAATTTATGAAATTCCGAATAGTAAAGACTACCTGCGGTTTATTCTTAAGGATCTTAAATGTGATGTTAATTTTTTCGTAACATTTTCCCCTCATAATTTTTTCGTAACATTTTCCCCCCATAAAAGTTAGCCATTAATTAAATTCGTCTCATAAAAATATAAAGTTAATCGGAAATGCAATTTTTCTAGAATAAAATCACATCCTTCGGAGTCAAAAATATTGACAGAATAAAATTTATTGCAAATTTTTTCTTCAGAAAACAAAAAATTCCATGTTGGATTTTTAAAAGCAATAAATGGCATTGAATTTTTTTTCTTTTTAAAAATTCAACAAGGTATTTTTCTATTTTTGCTTTTTTTTCTCATATATGAAGGATACTAAGAAAAAGTATTGCATTTGCCAAAAAAAAAATCGACCTCGAGATTTTAACGAATTTTCGAACTTCAGATCTCTATCTATCTATGAAAACGATAACTCAATAATGCTTTGAGATGGAACGATAAAATTTTATGGAAGGATAAAATTTTATCTATAATCTCTACTCAAAAGTTTTAGATTTGTATCAAATTTTGAAAGAAATCCGTCTTGAAGAAATCTGTCTTTCCAGCTGTTCCAATATAAGTTAACATTATTACTGCAAAAAGAAGAAATAAAAATGAATAAAATTTGAGACACAGCTTTAATATCTTATGTGTAGATACATATCCAAATTTGGAACTAAATCCGCCAAAGGGTCGATTGTCTTCTATCTGTACTTTCATAAGCATTTAAACGCGACAACTCAAAAATGCAATGAATTAAATGAATAAAAGTCAGTATATGATTTTAAAAGTGCAATTTCAGATTTATGACAAATTTTGGTTTCAATCGGCAACAAAAAAAAGGCATCCAAAATGCTATTCAATTTTCTAGTATTTGTGTATTACCGCATGTCAGCGATTTATTAACAAAGATTACAAGTTAGATTCAATAAAAATGCTAGATTTACTCAAAGATCGATAATCGTAACTATTGTTCACTAGTGGCAGGCAGTTAATACACAAGTACTGGATCTTTTTTAATATATTAAGAAACTCTTAACTCTCATAAGCGAAAATAAAATTCAGAGCACTCATAACGTTCATTGTTTTGCAGGTCCGCAGGGAAAAGGAAATAACATCATTATTAGACAGTATACATGAAAGTTTCGGGGAGACCAATCCTGCTGATTTGCTTTTGTATTTTAGGAATAAGATAATGCGATTAGCAGTATTATTAGATTCCTTAACAGAAAAGCCATGAAAATTGTCATTGTGCGATAGTTCCCGTTCTTAATGGGGTGATGTAGGACAATTTAAATTATGTTTATCACCTTTTGCTAATATCCAAACAAAAATTTTGGAATTGGAACCATTATCGGTAAATTAATATTTTTGGGGAATAATTGAAATTAATAACTCGAAACATTTTGAAGACATCATAGAAAAACAATAAGACATACAGATTGATGACAAAATAATACGAACACCAATGAAAGAAAAATTTTATTAATGGGGGTTTGACCACTCCTTGACAATTGCAGATTATATTCAACTTTTCATGGATGCATAGAGATCATGAGCATTTAATGAAATATGAAGCTGTTCTTCTTGGAGAGATGTCTCTAATTCCGAAAGCGTAGATGATGGTGGAAATCGGGCACGGAATTTGACTCCAAATATCCCCACAGATGTTCAATAATATTCAAGTCAAGAAAATGAGAAAACCAAGCAAGATGTCTTACTTCCACCTCATGCTCTTCAAATCATTTTGGACGATTTTAACAGTATGGATAGGAGCATTATCTTTTTGATAAAATGGATATTCTCCTGGAAATAAAGTGTGGTGTAAAGGATGCACCTAATCCCCCCCCCATAATATCGACATAGTAAGCAGCTGTAACTTCCCCATGCATAATAACAAGTTGACCAAAACCGTAACACGATAATGCACCCCATATCATAAGGGAATCACCTTCATTCTTTACAGTAAGACTAAAGGCAATCAGGAGAAAATGCTTTTGTGGACGTTCTCCAGACATAAACGCATCCAATTGTCTGAAATATGGTGACGGTGATTCATCAGACCAAATGACGAGTTGCAACTATCTTGGAGTTCAGCTTCTGTGTGTTTTACACCAGTGGCGTAACTACCAATGGTTTATGAATTATAACTTTTCGATGAATTAAACTGAGTTAATTCCATATGAATTACAACTGAGTTAATTCCATATGAATTAGAACTCTTCTTGTAATGGAGTTCATAAGAGAGTTCCATTCGAATCATGGAAGTTTCCTTTGGACAGTTTTTTGTTGAAATGGGATTTCGAAGTTGACTATTTATCTCAAACATTATATGGGATAAAAATTGCTTGCACTTTCGGACCACTATACGAGTCAACGTTCTATAACTCCTCTCAGTAAGCTTCTTTTTCATGCCAACTGTTGTGATTTGCAGATGCTTCGTTATCGAATTTCTAGTACAATGTTATGACGGCTGTTACAGTATCCTTTGCATGTCCCAAATAATTGGCTGTTTCTGTAACTGAGCAATCAGCGTACTGCATTATAGCAATCATGGCTTTTGGATCTCTGGCAGATCAGTCATTATTGAGGTTCCCGGAGAGTACGCTAGGCACATACAAAACCTATTACTGATGTTGATCGACTGATACCTTACCTTTCATGGCTACATTGCTGATAGAGTTGAGTACAAAGTGTCATGCGCGTTCTGCTTCTTTGAAATGGGCCGTGCCTTTTTCATGTGTGTTCGTATCATTTTGCTTCCCATTTGCACATAATATCAAAATCACTTCAATTGATGTTATTACATCTGAATGAAATTTTTATTAGAGAATTTTTTTAAGTGCTGCTATCGATTTTCTTTCATGCTTTGCTCTTGAAAATCAAAAATATTTCATTTTATGTTTTTGATAAAGAACTGTTCTCCCTGACTGAGCATTTTTTGTTTGTTTGTTGACTAAGATACCATCTGACATCTGCCGTTCCGTTCTTTCATTCAGTAAGCGTCTGCCGATAGCAAAGCATCCCGTCCATGACGAATCCTCTTATCGCTTAAACTTGTTTCATCGTTTATTTTATACCTTTTCACGTCTTTTCTTTTTATTTAATTAGCTATTTAATAATTTATTTTCCATTTTTACAAATACTCACTTTAAAGTTAAAATTGGATTGTTGTGATATTTAATTTCGTAAAAAAATTGTAATTCCTTTAATAAAAATCTACATTATAACAGTGATAAATATGGATGGATTAATACCTGTAGTGACTTAAAGGTAAAGTTTTGACCGTGACCCAGTTTTTCTAAGGACTCGATGTGCTCCCATACCTATTGCTTATAGGGACCACACATTCTTCCGCTATTGAGATACAGAAGCTTAGGGAGAGGGCTCCATGTCAGACGTCATCCTCGTCTTTCGGTCGACAAACGAAAATGCGCCCCTCAATATTTTGTCGTATTTTATATCAAAACTGACACAATACTTATAGAAGGTTCCGTAATAAAATCAGTGGAAACAGTCTTCCAGAAACTTTCTCGCTTACACTCTAATAAATGCACTTAGAATTGTCTTATTAACCTTCCGTTATTAACGAAAAACAGTTCCAAAAGAACCTATTAGAGTGTAATTATTGAGAATGTATATCAGTGGTACTAAAATACTAGAAAACTGAGTATATATTTTGTACATTTTCTTCCAACCAGCTATAACCAAAATTCGACACAGAATTACAACGGCAAACAAAAAATAACATTCCAAATTTCATATATTTAAGTTATTGTATTTTTCAATTATTGTGTTTAAATATTTGTGAAAGTAGAGACAGAAAAATGGTCAACTCTTTAACCGATTTGGTTCCAAGTTTGATAGATACTAAATAGATACTAAATTAGATACTAAATTTGTGTGCAAGATTTTATCCATCTAGCTTTCTTAGGTTTTTGGTTATCGTGTTAATTTATATTCAGATAACCGGACGGATAGACTTTCTCTGAATGGATTTCGTCAAAAATTTGATAGAAATCTACAGATTTAGAATACATACAAATTTGATAGAAATCTACAAGTTTAGAATACATGCTAAATTTGATAGAAATCGACAAATTTAGAATACATACTAATTTTAATAGAAATCTACAAATTTAGAATACATACTAAATTTAATCCGTCTAACTGAAAGTGTTTTGGTCTCTACCATAGGAAATCGTAAACCACAAGGTTTGTCTCAAAATAGCTCTGGTATATGACCATAAATTGACACATAATTCATAAAAGTCGTTGATCTATTTAAACTAAATAACAGATAATATGAAATGCGCAGAAACATGACATGACAGATGGATTATGCATAGATGAAGAAATTCCTTTATGTAATAAATACAGAAAGTAAAGAGCTCAGAAATAAATAAGAAAACTCAAAAAAGGTGTACCACATAAACAAGGCATTAACTATATGAATGAAATTATGAAATTTAATTAAAGGTTTCGAATAATAGATTAACGATGTAGTTAATTTTTATATTTATTAGAGTAATAGTTTTCTAAATCATTTCAGTGAATGATTATTATAAATCAATTCAGTAATGATCATATTTCCCAACACAAATTGGAAGTTCAGCCTTTTTTTTTTTTTTTTTTAATATCTAACAAGCAACTTCTCATAAACGTTTGAACGCACAATCAGTGAAAGGATTGTATTATTTTTCGACCTTCACCCACAATGCACCGCAATTTTGCAAGTCATTTTTATCAGAAGGGGAAGCAGAATTACGCAATAGTAAAAACGAAACAAAGATCGACACAGAAAAAAAAAAGAACACCAAACGAGAAAGAAAAAGAAAAGTACATGTTTCCGCAGTCTGCTGCTACATTATCGTTTGGTCGTTGTTTGTTCTTCTGTTGCTCACATTGTACTTGCTGCTTCGTTGAAGACATATACTCCTCTCCTCCCTCCTTACACAACCACCTGTTGAGGCATTTACATTCAAATAAGACGTATCATGCGCATTCGTATCTTTAAATGGATGGTGCCATGGCTAAAGAATGTTTGCATTCTTTTATAATACTTTTCAATAAAAGCGTCTCTTGTCCTTTTTTTAAATTGATGCTGAAGTGTTTTGCGGTACTGAAAAGTTTTCTTGCATTTTTTTAAATATTTCTTTTTTCCAAATATGCAATTAATTTGAAAAAAAACCGGTGCATTGCATTGTTATCGTTGATCCAATTCACGATTAAAATCCATGCCTATTTTATTCTAATCGCGTCAACACTTTTTTTACTTTCCAGCATACAAAGCTTATAGGAGAGAGTATAATAATCATTAAAACAGCGGAGGTAGTCTTCTCAAAACTTTCTCAACACTCTCTAATAAATTTGCCGTGCCAGAGAACATCTTTTATGGCACAGGCATACAGGAGTTACGAAATATTAACTTTTGGCGTGAATTGAGCATTTTTACTGAAACTATCTGTCACTCTTGGCGAATTATTTGGCGGTTAATTCCTGGCATGCGGTTAACAGTATCCGAAAAATGTATTTTTGTGTTTTAGACGCGTTTTTTTCTATCGATTGAAACAGAAACAAAAATGTGACATAAAACTGCACTTGTAATCACAAATTCTCATACCAAATTTTATATATTTAAGTCATTGCATTTTTGAATTATCGTGTTTACTTATTACTGAAAATACTGATAGACAGACAGTCACCCCGTAATTAGATATGGTTCAATTGTCTATACTATAGATATGGACAGGTGTCTATGCTATAGATATTAAACCAATATACTGAATTTAATTTATCTAGATTTCTTCATTTTGTAATTATCGTATTAACTTATAATCGAAAAGCCGGACAGACGGACTTCCTATGAACAGATTTTACTCAAAATTTGACAGAAATCTGCAGATCTGTTGAAAAACCGTATACCAAATTTCAACCGTCTAGCTCAAAGCAGTTTTGAGTGATCCTCGTCACAGACAGACAGATAGATGGACATTTTCTATAAATGTGGTTTTCGAACTTAGGGATGTCAAAAACGTGGAATTCGTCAAAATCTCGAGTTCGTATATATATATTTTTTGAAGGTTACTATATATTTTTTATACTACACTTTTTTTAAACACCGATCTCGAGATTTTAATAAATCTTCATGTTTCAGTTCTCCCAGAATCCGAAAAAAAAAATGTTTGGAATTATGTCTGCCAGTCACTCTGTTTATCTATGATCATAATTTCTGAAATCTGCATTTATCTACGCCTATAAAATTTATAAATAGCTTTAACATCAAATTTATAGCTTTCTAATAAGTTTTAAGAAAGTCCGTCGAAGGGAAGTATATTTACCTTTACACGAGTTAACAAGTCAATCGTAAAGAACTAGATGAATGAAATTTATGACACAGTTTTATCATCAAAATTGTCGATGTATATTAAATTTATAATCAAATCTAATAAAGCGAAACCAGTCATTGCTCTACATATTCGTGTGTATGTATTACGGGAATAAGATAACTTTAAAGCTCAATTTTTATTTATAAAATTTAATGCGCATTCTTACCGACGTTTTGGAGTAAGGGTAGCGCGTCTTCCTCGTGATCTGAGCGTCCTGGGTTTGAGTCCCGGTTCGGGCATGGTTGTTCTTCATCCTCTATATGTGAGGTGTGTGAATGTGTCCCTCCCCCTGTAAAATGGGGTTGTGCAAGCGAATGTGAGAGTGTCATCTTCATATGAGCTAGAAGTCAGAATTCTGCCCTTGGGTACTCAGGGGTCTTTACCCTCAGAAGCTACTGAAACCTCTTTCCGTGGTAACGCGGACACGACATCATCATCAATATGCATTCTTTTTTTATTTAGCCTATTGCGGATTTGGCATGCGGTCTCAAATGCATAATATTTTGATATGAGATCTTTTTTGTCTGTTGCAATCAAAATTGCAAAACTGTGTCAAATTTTACATCCAAACGGAGAAAAAGAAAGAATCCAAAACACATACTCGTTTTTCTCAATTTATTACGAAGCAAATAAAACGTCATTTGAGTCACTACAGGCGGGAGGCGAGTAAGAAAGATGCTGACGCTTTCATAGTGTTCCGATAATAAAGGTGTTTGTCATCATTTTCTCTTCACTAATCCTCGGTATACGTTCAGGGGATGCAGAGGATGATTTTTTTTTTTTTGTCGTGCGACTGTTTTAACCCAGGGTTTTTTTTTTTTTTTTTTTTTTTTGCACAGTTGCTTCTGAGGGTAAAGACCCCTGAGCACCCGAGGGCAGAAGTCTGACTTCTAGCTCATATGAAGAAGAAACACGCACACACTCGTTTGCACAACCCCTTTTCACAGAGGCACTCATTCACGCACCTCACAGATAGAACACAGGGTAGAGAATAACCATGCCCAAACCAGGACTCGAACCCGGGACAGACTCGTTACCCCTAGGCCAGGACGCCGACAGAGGATGATATAAGCATGACAAAACAGAAATCGTTGAATTGTTATAGCATGTAAGAAAGTCAAAGAGAGAACTTTTAGTTAAGTAATCGGTGCAAATATTTTTTATTTCCTTACTTTTTGTGACAGTTGCATCTTTTCAATAAATTTAGTTTTTTTATACATTGAAGTCTCTGTACTGTAGTTATACTCCGTTCAAAACAAACTCGGACATTCAAAGCGTTTAATCGCTCAGGGGGGAGAGATTATTTTTTCAAGATAAAATTTTATTAACACTAATCCTAATTTATTATTTCCGATACCATGAATTTCAATATTTATCACAAGAAAAAACATTTTAACAAAAAAATGATAAAAGACAAAAAAACTTTTAGAAAAACGATGCAATCTATGTATTGATAAGATGTTTACATTTCATCAAAGGTAATCTTTCCATTCTTCAATTTTTTTAATAGGAAAAATTTAATCCCTAATCAATACGTCACTGGTAGTAGAGTTATGATAAATAATTTCAGCTGTCTTCCTAAAAGTTCTTGATTTATTAAATGAACCCACGGCGTCCGGCCTACTCGAAAGTGAAAATAATATCAACACTAATGCCGAGGGAAGCAATGATTAACCGATTTTATTTAAATATTTTCCTACGATTGAAAGATTTGACAAGCACTTTATCAAATTTAATGAAACACTTCGAAACAGTTTAATTTTTTTAAGAAATCCTGTCGGCAAGCTGGAAGGCAAAAGTAGATTTCTTTATATCTGAGTTACTATCTGGCAACATACATTGTTGAAATTAGAAACAGTCAGAATTAGGACGTGAAAATACCACTTTTCACCCCCTAACTTCTAAGATACTGCAGCTATCGAAAAACTTTAAATATTAAAGCCGTTCATCTTAATGAGACACTCATTTGGCTAAATGGATTTATTTTTCAATCTTAAATACTAAAAAAAGTTCAAGCGAAATGAATTTCACCCCCCCCCCTTCATTTTCACCCCCTCTGAGCTAGACGTGCCATTTACGAAATCATACGAAATTTTTACATTTCTAACAACATATTCTAAGCTAGTTAAAATCCAAGCAAAATGAATCTAGTTATCCTGTTCATAAGATATATATATATATATATATATATATATATATATATATATATATATAATTATAATTTAGACCATATTAATTTCATTCTAAAATTTTATCTTATTTCCTGATCCAATTCCACCTTTTTTTATTTAATTAATGCAACAGAAGCTCTGTAAAAATGCTTAAATCAGCGGTTCTCACTCTCCGAGTGAAGGTATAAAAGTCTATCATATTTGCAAATTCTTTTAAAAGATACCTAGATTCCCCTATCCTAAATCGACGCGTATAAAGATGTCCCCATCAGAATCCAATGGGATATAATAACTGGGGATAAATTTTCTGTCCCTTTTTCTCTTTTTAAGTTCTTTCGCTCTTGTGTCGCACTGTGGAATTGACTTGCCCCATCGCGTCCTGCCTGTACATAAATTATACCTCCAAGGATGGATAAATCGATGTTTTAAAATTCAAAACTCTGTTCTCTCTTCGGCCACGACTCTGCTTCAAAAATATATTTTATTTTATTTTTTACTTTTATATATATGTAAACATATAATTTTTAAGTAGAATCGTGGTCGAAGACAGAAAAGTACGTTCGAATTTTTATTCCTTCCGCTTTTATTCCCTCCCGGGAGGCCTAATTTATGTACAAGCAGAAGCGACGAGTATAACGACACAAGTGCAGAAGAAGCAAAAAAAGGACAAAACTATTTTATGAGATTCTGACAGGGATTTCCATACACGTGTCGATTTAGGCAAGGGGAATTTAAGTATCTTTTAAAAAGAATTCGCTTAGCTAGACAATTTTTTATCTCTTCACTCGAGAATGTGGGAACTTGCACTTTCAGAACTCATGTTGAATTAATCAAATAAAGATTTTAAAATATCATTGTGTGTGTGTGTGTGTGTGTGTGTGTGTGTGTGTGTGTGTGTGTGTGTGTGTGTGTGTGTGTGTGTGTGTGTGTGTGTGTGTGTGTGTGAACTTTTGAACGAAGGGTTGCTTTGAGTTCTAGGGTAATAGCAATACGTAATCTTTCTATAGGAATCTACCTAAAAGATATGTTTGTACATTGCTCAGAAATCAAAAGGCTATGCTTGCGGCAAAAATGTCTTTTTATTCGATGTTTAATATCTATATGTGTGACAGGCTGAATCTCTCTTTTCTATAGAATTAGAAATTCATATTTCTCCTCACTTTGAGAAGGAATGATAATGTTTAATTTGATTCTTTTCTCTCTCTTTGTACATGCATCCCTATTCTTTCCTTTTTCTAAATAAAAGAATAAAAGGGCCAAGGTCAAGGAGTCGAAAGGAATGGATTTAATTGAAACTGAAAGGGCGACCAGTTTGCCTCTCGGAGTAGTTTGGGTGGCCGTTCCTTGAGTTGATGTTAGCATCATGCCTTGGGATAAAAATCCCGGCTCAAACTAAAGTATCCGCAAATTGCGAGCGGGAAGGGAGGTAGAGGATTCTATGTTAAATGATCAAAAAAGTACTTATTAAAACTCTTTTTAATATTTATTTAATTTTTTCATTATTTTTATGAGTAATTTTTCAATTTTTTTTATTAAAATACTTTATTTTTCTTATTCAAATAAAAAAAATTTAGTTTGGTTTAGTTATATTAACGCCCCATTTTAAAGCAACACTAAAGCTATTTTGGGATGGGCCTCATAACTTTGAATCGCAGTTGAATGACGAGGATGACATCTAAGCTGGCATCCCCTCTCCAAGCCTCCACTCCACGCCAATGGGAGGGAGTTTGACCTCATCCGCTTACACGACAGTTCTTTGGCGGAATCTGGTCTCGAACCTGAAACGTCCGGTTCTGAAGCCTTACCACCTGGTTACCGCGGCCCTTGATAAAAAGAGATTTTTGTTAAATTTGTTATGCTTTCATATTTTAATTTTTCCCTCCTTTCCAATTATTTGATTATTCTCATTAGCAAAAAAAAAAAAAAAATGGAAATGGAAAGTTTGTAATGTATTGTCTAAAAATAGTACATAACAGTAGTACAAGATGATAGTACATAACAATAATACATGTTTTCTTAGGGATCAGGCACAAATCTCATCTCCAATGCACGAGTGGATGTCAAACAAATAAATTTATGAAAAATACAAATTATTTATATTATACTTATTATATTTTATAATTAAGTGAATTATAAAATATTAGGTCTTCAATGTGTGTTTTACGTTAGGTCTTTAAATTATTTATTATATATGAATTTATTATTAAATAATTTAATGAATCCATTTACACATTTATTTTATTAAGTATGAACAGAGGAAGATTGATATGGTTGAGATTTTATTAGCTGACTCTTTGCCGAGATGTGAGACAATTAAGGCTTAAAATTATTGTGATACTTACAGAAAACATGATTACAATTCAAAAAAATAGCACTCAAACATAATTTTGGGATTTTATTCCCTGCAACAATGCTCTATTACATGTTACTGGAGACTCTTAAAGAATGATTCAACAGTTTAGTTAGGAACGTTTATTACCTTTATTACCCTGAATTAACATTTTAAATAGGAGCAGTTGAATCACCTCCTTTAGTATCCTGATTTAGCTCCATGATGCAACTACTTATTTCACCATTTCAAGCGATCACGTTGAATAACGATTGCATGAATTACAACTTTTATTACAACTTAACAACTTTTATTATCTTTTTATTTCAGGGAATGAAGCTAAATTCTAGAAATGAACGTTGCTTTAATAATGGTGAAAACTATGTTGAAAAATAGTAAAAAGCTCTTTTAAGTAGTAATGAAATTATTCATGTAAACCAATGTGTATTTCAATAACAAAATTGAACTCAGACTCAGACTCTGAATTCTCGTAAATTTTCTTCTTTTGTAAAGTGTGGTAAAAAGAATTCAGTATTATCTTTAACGTAGACACAACGTTGTAAACACGTTTTTTTTTCGGTGATTGTTTCTACCTTCTAGACGTTTAAGTTCACTGACATAAAAATTTTGTAGAATTTTCCGCGATAATTCAGAGCTTTTTTAGTATGTCTTTTTAAGCTAAATATATTTTTTCAAAACATGTGTTCTATTTTATGTATCTTACAAGTATAGGTGAAATTCGAAAAGTTTGAAATAACAGTTCAGTTTTAATAGTTTTACCTAATATTTCAAAACCTTTAAAATAAAATGCAAGCTTCTATGTCTTATTAAAGTGTTATTTTTTAGCATTATAAGTCCTATCGGAAAGATATGAGGATAAAACGCAATAAACCATTAAGCTTTAAATACATTGTTTGCCAAAAGTTATTTTAAATTTGTACAAAAAAAAAATATTTGTTATCTTTCGAAAATCATTAAAGGTCATTAATAACAACAAATATGAAACACAAGTGCTGATGCTTTTTCACTTTTTTTGCATACTTTTAAAGAAAATATTATAATCTCGATGACGAATATTTTGATGAATCTCCATGTCAAAAAATTCCTTTTTGGCATTAAGTCAACCGGTCGGTCGGCTTCTAAACTCGATATCTGAAGTCTGCAACCAACTACAAGCATGAAAAACCTTTTTTATTGAATTTTGATCTAAATCTGTCAGTAAAAATCGGTATGTCCGACCGCTCTCCATTTGAAGATGATAACTCGAAAACACAAGCTGAAATAGATTTTATAGATTTATCGCTAAAATTGTAGATCAATATTCAATTTTGAACGGAATCCGTTAAAAGTTTGGTCGCCCGTCTATCTTTAAGGTGATGAATACGTGAATTCGATAAATCGGTAAGCTCAACGGTTTAGATAAATGAAGCTTGGCATGTATTCTTGCAACAAATACTGTAGATTTGCAAGCTATTTTGGAATCAATCAATGAGAAACCAGTCGGAGTGGTCTTCTCAAAACTTTCTCGCATGATATCTAATAAACTTGTCTTGCCAAAGAACCCCTGCATGGCATTGAAGTTCAATAATTACAAAATATTAAACTTTGGAGTGAATTTAACATTTTTACTGAATCTATTGGCGATTATTTGGCGATTAATCCCAGGAAGGCATTAATAAAATCCAAAGATCAAATTTGTGCTTTAGACGCGTTTTTCTCAACTGATTAAAACAAATATTTGATACAAAACTACATTTGTAATCGATAATACCATACCAAATATTTAAGGCATTGCTTTTTTGAATTATCGCATTTGCATGTTTCTGAAAGTACAAACCGACAGACAGTCATTTTGCTCAAAATTTGACAGGTATCTACGCTATTGATGTTAAATCTGTGTATCGAATCTTAACTGTCTAGCTGTTTTCGTTATGTAGTTATACTGTTAATTTATTTTCGAACAGAAAGAATTTTACTCAAAATTTGAATGAAATTTGCAAATTTGTTTTTATGACCGTATACCAAATTTCAACAATCTAGCTCAAAGCGTTTTTGTCACGGGCGTACATTTTTCAAAAATGTATTTTTCGAACTCAGGGAGATCTAAAACATGGAGAATCTTTAAAATCTTGAGTTCGAATTTTTTGAGTATTGCTATACTCCGTATATAATACGTGTAAGAAAATAAAAAAAGACCTAAAACTTATAACTTATCATTTTCATTTTATTTTGAAATATCAAACACGTCACACTGTATTAGTGTATATGGAAATGTGATAAGAGATGATACATTGGTGTGAATCAGATATTACATAATTGAAAGAAAAATGAACCTAAAGGATTTCAACACTATGAAAGCGCCAATGTCATCATGTTGAATAATCCAATGAAATAAGTTATCGAAATAAAAGAAAATACAAATGCAAAAAAGACAAGAGAGAGCATAGGCGATTGTCTAACTCCCTGTAACTTCATCCAAAAAAACATCTTTTCATTTTTAGTTGTATGCTGTGCAGAGATGTTCCACTTGAAGCAACAAATGAGGTATATCAAAATCAAACTGGAACAGTACATTTATTTTGCATCACGTGATCAGAAATTGACTCCATTGACGTAATAAATCATGAACAAAAAAAAAGGAAGGTACATGCATAGTTTTGTTAAACTCGATCAATCAAGAACACTCAATCGTATAAAATCAATTGAATGTAGTTGTGTTATAAGGACACATCTTCGAACCTTGAGATATACTTTCATTCTCACAATATAATGGATTAAAATCCGCTCCCGATTTGTGTCATACATAATACAAACAATCATTCGGGAAATGAATTACATTGATTTTGCAAATAGTACACACAAATTAATATATACTTTTTGATAGCCTGTTAGAAATCTATAAAAAGTTGTGTGGTTTTCGATTATAATATTGCATTCCGTAATAAACTGCAGTATTAAATTTATATAATTTAAATAAGATAATTATTTAAATACATCCATGTTTTTAGTTGTTCATAGATGTTATTTTCGTTGGAACAAATCAATTACAAAAAAATTTATTTTAATCACTGGTTTATTAAAGAAAAACGTTATTATTGATGAAAAAATGAAAAAAAAAAAAAAACGTTGTACTATATTATACCATACTATACTATACGATTATATTATATTATCTGAGGTTTTCACTCTAATCTTGATCTAGCAACTAATGTCTGAAAAATGAATATACATACAGTTCCAGTTGGAAAAATACTTTAAATGAAGAATTATGTTTTGTGTTTATTCAGACAATAAATACCTACCGAACAAATGATGAAAGATAGATTTTTATATAATTCCCGAGTGTTAGTTTTATTTTTATTTTTTTATTGAGAATCTAACATTTCAAATAAAAATAAATGTTTCATTCGATTGCGAACAATATTGATCAAATTTCGTAGGCTAAAAGTATTTATTATACTATAAATAAAGTGTAATAATAATACTATAATATTATACTTAAAAAGCACAAATTCTTCATACAAATCAGATTTTATGCCTAAATAGAATTTTAAAAAATCACAGAATTCAGATGTCACATATAGATAGAGTTAGTTGTTCCGTAGCGTTCCTAAATTATTTGAGCAAAGCATAATGAAGAAATTCGCAGGACACTACCGGAACTTCTCTCAAAAAGTATTCTGTTATTGCACCACAGCCCTCAACCACATATCATTTCAGTTACATCAATTTGGTGCACGTTATCAATAGAATTGAAGCCTTCTTCCTGCAGCCTATATCTCAAACAAAGTGACTTCCCTTTCTTCCGACCGTTGATGTTGTCTATTAAGACAGACCTATTAAGTTGTCGTTTCAGAACCGATGTAGAAGTTCAGGAAGCCATCATCATGTGGTTCGATAATCTAGATCTTGATTTTCTTCTCTGCTGAATTCTTTTAGCTAGTTTATTGATGGTAGAAATGCTTCAGCAACCATGGTGAATACCATAAAATTCACCTTGATTGTTAAAACATAGTGAATGGATGATACATATCATTTTTCCACCATGATTGAAAAAATAATATGTATCATTACCTTTCTATTTTTATCTATCTCTTTAATCTCCACAATAAAAACTTTTTTTCTTTCTGAAGACAAGTTTCCTTATTTTTTTTAATCATCCTCTCATAAAACTTCGAACATAGCTATTTAAATTTTAGGTAATTTAATTGGCTACTTCTGGAAAGATTGTCCAATCAACGGATTCCATTTTCTTGCTTGTTGATTGATCTAAAATAATGAAATTCGAAGTTTCATAATTCGATCAGTTTTGCTCCTAATAGAATATAGTTATTTTTGTTTAAGATGTTGATGCGCTGAGAATATTTTGCTAATAGATCCGGGTAACTATAAAAATTGAAATTTCGTTAATTTTTTTAACAATACATTTATTATTATGAGTTTTGAATACCATTTGTTAAAAAAAAATGTTTACTCTTTTCAGCTTTACGTTTATCTTGTGAGCAAAAATCCATCCCAATACTTATTATTAATAATTGTATTTATTAATTATAAAATGTCAAAATGTTTGGATTCTGAATAATGTTTAAAAAAAACTGTTTGTTCTTTTTTTTTCATTTTATTGGAATATACAATTCTTATTGATTAGCATTCCTTTGATACAATAACTTTGAAATATAGTTCAAAGAAATTATTTCCCTTTTTTTCAGAAATAACGTACTTTTCCAACTGTCTTCAACGTTCCAAAATTTCTCCACTGCTTCAGAATTTTTTTGCTTGATAACACTACCATTATCACAAAATATTTCAATTGATATTAAGTCATCAAAACAAAACAAAAAATGCCTGAATTTGAATTGCAGTCTTTGACTGGAGATTTGAATTTACCCCAATAAATGCATCTACCATTCCTCAGATTTACAACATACTTCTTCAAAAACTTCCTACTTATGATCTGACAGTTATCCGTTCCAAGTAACGGCTTCGCGCCATCTTCGGTCACACTTGTGTAAGTTTCCCAGCTTTTAACAGAAGATCAACGAACTATCTCATATTTTGCATATAGAACGGATTAATGTCATGATTTTTTTCAACTTTTCAAAATACGTGCTACGTTATGCATGATGAAAACACTTTTGATTACTTCATTTTTTAAGTTTTCGTATACGAAGTATTTAAACAGAAAGTATTGTAATAAAAAAAAAAGCTCGGAATTTTTGACGAATATCCATGCTTTAGATCTTCTTGAGTCCAGAAAATGCTTTTTTAAACATTATATTCGGATATCTATCTATTAAAACACTCTTACAGACGCTTGATGAATGAAATTTGGTATATGGTCGGTATTCCAAATTTCTAAATTTCTACCAAACTTTGAAAGAAATTCATTCAAAGGAATCCTGTCTGTCCAGTTGTCCGAATATAAGTTAACACGATAACTGAGAAACGAAAAAGGCTAGATGAATAAAATTTGGTATACAGATTAAACATTTAAAATGTAGATATGTGTCAAATTTAGAATAAAATCAGTTGAGATTTTGACCATCTTACTGCCTATGCTTTCACAAACATATAAAAAGCAATAACTGAAAAGTACAACGATTTAAATATATGAAATTTAATATCTGGCTCTGTGACTGAAATTGCAGTTCTGAGTCTAATTTTGGTTTTAATCAGAAAAAAAAGGTGTTCGTATTTTCAGTTCGTATTCTGTATCATATCACAACGATTAATCACCACATAAAAATCGCTAAAGATCATATTGTAATAGGCTTTTTTATAACTATTGATCGTCAGTAGCATTAAAAGTCTTGCAAGATGCTCCACAAGGTAAATCATTTGGCTTTCAGGCACTAAATTCGGGGGGGGGGGTAGCTACTCTTAGTTTGTGTATACCATATTTTTAGGTACATCTAATGTTTTCATAGTTTTAATAACTATGCACATTGTAATGGTAATATGTGCACATTATCATTGCTGTAATTGAGAATAAATTCTTAAGAATAATATGAAGACTAACCGCCTTCGATGACTAGCTGTTTACCGACAATATTACTAACATTAATCTAATCGTGTCAACCAGTTTTGATAATCTTAATCATCCAAACAAAAAAATATTATATATACTAAATTTAAACAATAAACGAATAACAATGTGACAATTTGACAATATTTGCAAATCGACAAGATACCGATGGACAATGGTTAAGGTTGAGACTTTGCTAGAAAGATTTTTTTCCAAGACATGGCTCGAATTTTAGGACAGTGGGGCAAAAGACAGACGAAGGTATGTCTAGACATCTTGAAGATTTTTTTTCTAAGACATTGCTCGAATTTTAGAAGAGTGAGAGCAAAAGACCGACAAAGGTATGTCTAGAAATCTTGAAAAGTTTTTTTTCCAAGGTAAGTCTAGAAATCTTGAAAGGTTTTTTTCCAAGGCATTTCTCGAATTTTAGAATAGTGAAAGCAAAAGACCGACGAAGGTATGTCTAGACATCTCGAAGATTTTTTTTCCAAGGCATGGATCGAATTTTAGAATAGTGAAAGCAAAAGACCGACGAAGGTATGTGTAGACATCTTGAAGGGGTATTTTTTCCAAGGCATTTCTCGAATTTTAGTACAGTGAAAACAAAAGACCGACGAAGGTATATTTAGATATCAAGAATTTTTTAATGAAATAAAAATTATTGAAATCGATACAGTTATTAAGACTGGGGAACTCTGTTGCGATTTTTCTTTATAGAAAATGATAGTTAAGTAATGTTTTCAAAACTACTATCAAAAATAGAAAGAACAGTGATACCGTACACAGAATTGAAGATCTATCTTTGATCATGAAAGTCTTTTAGCAGCAACAACAGTAGAAGAATCTGAATCATTGGTTAGGGTTTGGGAATTAATATTTTGATTTTTCTGGTTAATGTTAAATACAAGGAAAAGACAAATCAGTCCTAAAATATAATCATCCTAACATGCTTCAGCCTAAATTTTACAATCTTTTTTTTTTTTTTCTTTTTAGTTTGCAGGATGATCTGAATTAAAATGTTAAAAGGGAAGGTGTTTAAGCATATTTCCTGTGTAAAAATTATATTTTAGGTCACAACCAAATTATGTGCGCATTCATCCTGAATGTGCTATTTCAATTCCAAAAGAAAGAAAAATAGTTCACATTTTAGCCGATGTGGGGAAAGTTACACTGCTGTACTGCTGTACATTACTGTGCTATACCCCGGCCTAGCCAAAAGCCATGCGGGAAACTTGATGGAACCGTCAAAGAGCAACCCCTCCTAGCACGAAGGAAGAAACTCGCTTGATGACATTGGACCTTTGCAAACAATAAAGAACCCTCTAAAGAAAACACAGATTCGTACAGAAGAAGAATAGAGAGAGAAAAAACATTACATTTTACATTATATATTAAGTTGTGAAACATTAAAAAGCATAAAATACATTAAATGAGCGTTAACTTTTTTACATTAAGAGAGAGCTAAATACAAAAGATTTGACAAAATGTCCCTCATAGAAGATTTAATGACTGGAATTTTTATGAGTTCTTCGACTTCAATTTCTCTCTGTGTTCTCGCCGTAGTCACAGGCTTTGATCACGTGATTTATAAATCTTTCTTCGGTGCCACACTGACTAGTCTAACTTTCGTCAAAGAAACGATTTTTGTACAAATAATTTTGTTTTTTTTTGAAAAAGTGCGGGCAACATTTTTTTTTCAAGAGAAAATGGAAAGTCATAAAAGTGCACGATCGCTCTTGCAATCGCGTATATCTGTTTCTTCTATTCAAATTGTAATCACAATTTTTTCAGTTGTCGGCATTCCACTTGTCTGCGGCCCCTTCATTGCAGAAATATCAAATCGTCTAAATAAGCAATTATCTAGAAGCCTCACAAGGCCATGGTGGCCTGGTGGTAAGGCCTCAGCTTCAGAGCCGGAGCGCTTCAGGTTCGAGACCTGATTTTGCCGAAGAATCGTCGTGTAAGTGCGCCTGGTGCACGTTGAATCCGTCGGAGATAAATGTCGTCCCACTGGTGTAGCATGGAAGCTTGGAGTGAAGGGTGCCAGCTCAGGTGTTGTCATTATCATCTAAATGAGGCTCAAACTTACGAGGTCCGTCCCAAAATAGCCCTATTGTTGCTTTAAAAACGGGAAGTTAATATAATTAAAATAAACCAGAGGGCCTCTCAACTTCAAGGGGTGATTTTTTCCCCTAAAAATTTTCCAACGCCTCGATTTTTTTTCCATTTATTTGCTGTATTTCTAGGATAATCAAAATCTGTGATCCCATGTGATTTATGAGATCCATATATTGGTACACATTCAAATTAAAATCAAGTATTATTTGCATTTCTAAACGTCATTCTTAGCATTTCATTTTTCATCAATTCAAATTCGCTTGCAGATCAATATGTTCTAATTTATTTTGTTGGTTGACTGAGTCTGATTATCTAAAATGAGTTTAAAAATACTTTTTTAATTTTTTTACCCTTTTATATAAATTTTCCTTTAAATTTTAATGTTTGTATAAACGAAACATTAAGACCAATTTCCTTTAAGGTGAAATACAATTAAATATGTTATTACAGTTTTTTTTTCTTTTCTATTTGTTAGATAACGACTGCTTGTATCGATATTCAAACAAATTAACGAAAGATATGTGTTTTGGGAAGTTTGGAAGGAATATAACGAATTAACGTTTTTAACGAATTTCCGATTAGCAAGCTAGGCAGTTGCCTAGAACTGCAGAAGAGAGAAGAGGCAGCAAACAGTCATAAAAAAAATTTTATTAACCAAATTGACAAATAAATAAGTTTGAAAAAAAACGTAAATTTTGTGAATTATAAAATCATATGATAATAATACTTTTTCCATTTAAAATTATTAAGGTTTCCATCGGTTTCATTTTGTCCATATTATTATTATAGCAATTATAAACAACGAGCGTCTGATTATAAATAAAAGTTTGTACAAATACTAGTTTAGTATATAACAGTTTTAGTAAATAAATCAATTACATTTCCTAAATTTTCTAAAATAAAAAATTTATATCAAAAAATAATCATCATGTTGATTAATCTAAATATGAGTTGAAATATTTATTGAATTGACTAAATTATTAAAAAAGAGCCTCATAGTATCGACTGAATAGGTAACTAAGTAAGAGGCTGCCACTAGAGAGTAAAGAAAGCAAGTCCCGAAGTTTTCCTGACCTTAAAGATCTTAATCCTTCTATAAACGTTGGTTACATAAGACTGCAAAAATTCTAACCTTCGAAACGCAGAATCATTCGCCGAATGTTTAAAAGGACTTTTTGAGCCATTTTACCTGCCGAAATTAGAGCAATTAGGAATTTTGCTAACTCTAAGGTAGAAGAATTTTACGAGTAACGATTGATGGTAAAGTTAGCGTCACAGTTACTAAAATTATAATTTAATGAAAAATTGCTTCGTGTGCAATTAATTATTTAGATAAAAAAAAGTTCAGATAGTTTTGAGCAAATTACTGGCACGATTTCCCCAATATTGTCCAAAATACGAACTTTTTTTCCTCTTATGAATCGAAATCACTTATTGATGAATGTGTGTCTACAAAATGTAGACATACAAATTTGTATGTCAGCATAAATGTAGATATTTTATGCATGTATATATGATACATACATAGAATGTATGTATTATGTTAATTGGTTTGTTTCTATAATTGTTGCATATGAGATTCTTAAACTTTCCTGTTAAATTTGGATCGCATGGCACTTTAAAGGCATTAATTCAAAAATCCTCTTCATAAATATTTTGTTGTTACATGTTTCTCTGTGCTTCCTAATTTATTTAAAATTCGTAACCAAGAAAATTATAATTTTTAATATAAGCATAATAAGTATTAATAAGTAAATACTGCCTCCTTCCTGCAATCAAAGAAAAAATTTCATTCTTAATTATTTAGCAGCTCTTATTTAAATTCAAAATAATTCTAAATAAAATGTACAAGAAATGTACAAGACATATTTATGAAGAGGATTTTTGAATTAATGCCTTTAAAGTGCCATGCGATCCAAATTTAACAGGAAAGTTTAAGAATCTCATATGCAACAATTATAGAAACAAACCAATTAACATAAGCTATATATTCTTTGTTTGTATAATTAATAAAATATGGAGCGAAAAACAATAGATTTTTTATTGCGCATGTCACTTGCATTTCCTTTTGTTCCAAGCAACTGCAACAACATGTAAATGACTAAATATAGGAACTGGAAAATGATGAAACTCTGAAAAAAAGGGTTATCTTCCATTGTACCAAAATACGCAGAACGATAAAAGAACTTTATCATGATATTGTTCTTTTAAAACTGATAAGTTGATGCTAAGTAGATAGTTTTAAACTTACTCATAAATTAAAGTATGTTACTTAATAATTAATTAATATCTAAATTGTTCCATTCAAAAACTTAGGAAAATTTTTAACAGGCGATTATTTTTAATTCAAAAAACATATCACAAGAAAAAAAATGGAATTTTGATTATTCTATAAAAAAGAATTAATGTCATGCAAGAAATATTAACAAATTCACCATCATTTCTAATGCTGAGAAATTTAGTGTTTTGTATATGTGTTTATACAAAAAGAAACTATTAATTTTGAAGACTTGCAATGATAAAAATATTGAGAATTGCAAATAATTCTTTTTTACAAAATGATCAATAAATATAAAATTGTTTTATGTTGGGATCATAAAATCATGATTCGAAGCATTTTTTTTTTGTTAATAAAATTAGAATCTAATGCTAAACTAACGAGGCGGTTATTTTAACTTTCTCACATATTTCCGCAGTTATGAAGTGTTTTTGCGTTACCATCATCGTGTAAAATTTTTTAAAAAAATAGAGTAATATTCTAAAGCTTTGGAATTCAAAAACAGAAGGCAAAATACTAAAGCTTTTGCTTCATCAACTGTCTTATTAAATGAGTCCTTTTATTAGGCTATATGAGCTCAAATTCCTAGATATTTTTAGACAAATTATTCTAAAAATTCTTTAATTGTTCTTGGTTGTAAGCCGAATATGTAGACAACACTATTCGATTACTGTTCAAATTTGAAAAGGCTTCAGTCCTCTTACATAGTATTATAATAATCCGCTAATAAACCAAAGAATTTCTACAATCATTAATGATTATCACTTGTGAATCAAACTATAAATATTTTTAAATTAAAGCAGTCAAATTAGAAGACAGAAATCATTGAACATGCTTAAGTACCTCAAGTGTCCTTCCATTTCTTATATGAATACCAATAATAAATGTCCGCAATAGAATGTGGTTCCTAATTAGATTTGAAATAAATTCTCAGTTTTAAAGGTTAATCCAACATAAAAGGGTAGTTTGCGATGCGACTTTCAAAATCCTAAACTGTGCATTTAAAATAAAATTTCTTTTTTTTTAATTAATTAGTTAGTTAAATAGATGAACAAATTAATTAAATCGAATAAGACATCCTTAAATATATTTCTTTGTAATTAGGGAAAATGTAAATGCCTTCAAATCATTGTGCCTTAAAACCATTGCGCTTTGGAAAATCAAATGCCTTCATTTTGTTTCAAAAAATTAAAAATATAATTATAATTTGATCCATTATCTACAGTACGGGCAAGGAGTTAGAATATTTTACTTACATTAACATCCTATATTAAAATAACACTAGGGCTATGAGATACACCAAGTAATTTTAAACCTGATGAACAGGGCACTATTAGAGCAGGCAACTTCTCGCCCTTACGTAGACACTTCTCTACATCCATAACGCAGCAACAAGAAGACGTTTGAACATCTTTTATATAGAGGAATAAGAAAAGATTTAATTACTCATTGGGCACTTTTCTCTAATTTTTAAAAATGAAATGCCATATTTCTTACTGAATGCTAAAAATAAAAATGAAATTTAATTCAAAATTCGTTCAAAACCAAACGATTCATCTGAGACGAAGGTGCAATGAAATTTTCTTCTCAAAATTGGTGTCGTTTGAAATGATCTGAGGGGACGACAGCTATTTTTTAAGGCAGAATCACTAAAGAGGCTGAATGTTGAATTGATTCGAAGAAAGAAAAAAAAGAGATGCAAAGGCTTCAATATTTAAATAAAAACAATATATTTATAATATGAAGAATCATACTCATATTAAGGATAAATCTGAATGGTGTTAATTTGCCGACCAAAATTTCTGTAAATAAGAACAAAAGATTTTTTTTTTATTAATAAGCTGAAATTTACTTAATATACTGCTCAAAGAAGGTGGGCACTTTTTTGGCCTGCGTTTTAAGCAGACAAAATTAATTATATCTCAAGAACTACTGAGGATTTCGGAGTGAAATTCTATGTACCTGCATAAAAAGGCCGAGTGGATTTATTTATTGTCGATTTCCTTAATGTAAAAATTTACAGATAGAAGTTAATTACCTATTTTAATTAAGTAATCATTTTTTAATTAGAATAAACCTGTCCCTTCGAGTCATTTCCATTTATACCAATTTTATGACGATGTAATTATAAATAACAGCATCACAGGAATGTTCCTATTTTGTAATTGACGACTTTATATTAAGCATATAAGGATTACAAATGTGACTTGAAATAAATTTTATGAAGAGGAAAGGTAGTAATAATGAGTTTTCAACAACAATCATTCATTTATAGATCGAAAAGATTTGAGACAAATAAATTGATCTACTATTAACTTCTGAAAAATTTTCACAGTTTCATTCAAGATGGCGAATTCATTTCTGAGAAAAGAATAACTTGTCAAATATAGTGAATCTCAAAATTGTTCATACACCTTAAAAATGTGAAAGAAAAACTCTGTAGCCTGGAATTCGAATATGAAATCTAGTGATTTCTGGTTTGTTCTCCATGTGATTCTGAAAAGGAATCAATTTAATTTCATATTTGAATACAAAGGAAAATGCAAGAAGATGAGGTAAGATGCATCAGATAAAGTGATAGTACATCGAAAAATTCCTAAATAAATTCGTAAAAAAAAAAAAAAAAAAAAAAAAAAATGTCAATCATTTTTGGGGACATTTTGGTGACATTTTAAAAATCGCTTGGCTTTAATTTTTGGAGACTTATTTCCCAAAATTGTATTTGCCATTTTGAAATAGCTCACAATTGTAAGAAAAACGAGCAGAATTCGAGAAGTGTTTATTTTTCCACCAAAGGAGAAGAAAATTGAATTAAAAATTAAATATGAAAAGTTGTCAACCAAAATTAATTCAATATTAAGAGAGATTTATGTTTGAAAAATATGCTAAAAATCCACTGAGTGCTGCGAAGATTTTTACAAAATCTGCGAAAATATTTTCTGCTTCAGTTTCGTTTAAAAATATTCGCAGAGTGCTGAGATCAGGTGGATTGCGTGGAAATTTGGACTGGAGAAAACCTTTTCTTTATGCAAAAAAAGAAAAAGAAAGAAAGGAGGGGAGGTGAAGAAAAAGAAAAAAAATTAGGTTTTCCTTCACAAAATGAATGATAAATAAGCTCGGTGAGTATTGGAATCATGTCTTATTTCCGGGCGAAAGCAAATTCATTTGTTTTGTTTTAACAGGTGTATAATTATATTGAGAAAGAAGAATAATGAACTTAATCCAAAAAACTTGGCTGAAATAATAAAGCATGGTGGTTGAAATTTGTGTAGGATACATTACAGCATCAGGACTAGGAAATTTGTTATTTATGATGAAATAATTAATCCTGCTTTTTATTTAAATGTTTTAAAAGACAATTTAAAATTACCAACCCAACATTCGAGTAGTAGAAACTAAGTTTTTCTTTCTTTCTTTTAAATATGATTACACTCTTAAGTTTATTGCTTTCGATACTCGCCTGTGTATCTCTATTAATCATTCACGAAATCTGAATCGGATTTGACGCAATAGAACATATTTAGAGTGAGTTCAAATGGTGATATTATAACAATATCGGGTGCTAATATGTTATATTATTAAAATATTTAATGAATAAATTTTGTTAATAAACAATTACAGGCATTTTTTTTTTAAATTCTCATCCTGAATATTTGTTGTATTTCTAGGATAATCAAAATCTTTGTTCCCATGTGATTTACGAGATCCATATACTGGAACACATTCAAATTAAAATCAAGTATTATTTGCATTTCTAAACATCACTCTTAGCATTTCATTTTCCATCAATTCAAACTCGCTTGCAGATCAATATGTTCTAATTTATTTTGTTGGTTGACTAAGTCTGATTATCTAGAATAAGTTAAAAAAAAAAAAAAAAAAAAAAAAAACTTTTAAATTTTTTTAACCCTTTTACATAAATTTTCCTTTAAATTTTAAAGTTTGTAAAAACAAACATTAAGACCAATTTCGTTTAAGGTGAAATACAATTAAATATGTTATTACAGTTTTTTTTTTTTTTTCTATTTGTTAGATAACAACTGCTTGTATCGATATTCAAACAAATTAACGAAAGATATCTGTTTTGGGAAGTTTGGAAGGAATATAACGAATTAACATTTTTAACGAATTTCCAATTAGCAGACTAGGTAGTTGCCTAGAACTACAGAAGAGAGAAGAGGCAGCAAACAGTCATAAAAAAAATTTTATAAACCAAATTGACAAATAAATAAGTTTGAAAAAAAACGTAAATTTTGTGAATTATAAAATCATATGATAATAATACTTTTTCCATTTAAAATTATTAAGGTTTCCATCGGTTTCATTTTGTCCATATTATTATTATAGCAATTATAAACAACGAGCGTCTGCTTATAAATAAAATTCTGTACAAATACTAGTTTAGTATATAACAGTTTTAGTAAATAAATCAATTACATTTCCTAAATTTTCTAAAATAAAAAATTGATATCAAAAAATAATCATCATGTTGATTAATCTAAATATGAGTTGAAATATTTATTGAATTGACTAAATTATTAAAAAAGAGACTCATAGTATCGACTGAATAGGTAACTAAGTAAGAGGCTGCCACTAGAGAGTAAAGAAAGCAAGTCCCGAAGTTTTCCTGACCTTAAATATCTTAATCCTTCTATAAACGTTGGTTACGTAAGACTGCAAAAATTCTAACCTTCGAAACGCAGAATCATTCGCCGAATGTTTAGAAGGACTTTTTGAGCCTTTTTACCTGCCGAAATTAGAGCAATTAGGAATTTTACTTACTCTAAGGTAGAAGAATTTTACGAGTAACGATTGATGGTAAAGTTAGCGTCACAGTTACTACAATTATAATTTAATGAAAAATTGCTTCGTGTGCAATTAATTATTTAAATAAAAAAAGTTCAGATAGTTTTGAGCAAATTACTGGCACGATTTCCCCAATATTGTCCAAAATACGAACTTTTTTCCTCTTATGAATCGAAATCACTTATTCATGAATGTGTGTCTACAAAATGTAGACATACAAATTTGTATATCAGCATAAATGTAGATATTCTATGTATGTATACATAATACATACATAGAATGTATGTATTAGGTTAATTGGTTTGTTTCTATAATTGTTGCATATGAGATTTTTAAACTCTCCTTAAATTTGGATCACGCTGCACTTTAAAGGCATTAATTCAAAAATCCTCTACATAAATATTTTGTTGTTACATGTTTCTCTGCATTTCCTAATTTATTTAAAATTCGTAACCAAGAAAATTATAATTTTTTAATATAAGTAAATACTGCCTCTTTCCTGCAATCAAAGAAAAAATTTCGTTCTTAATTATTTAGCAGCTCTTATTTAAATTCAAAATATTTCTAAATAAAATGTACAAGATTTTCCTTTATAAGCTATATATTTGTATAATTCATGAAATGCGGAGCAGAAAACAATAGACTTTTTTTTATTGCGTATGTTTCTGTCACTTGCATTTTCCTTTTGTTCCAAGCAACTGCAATATGACTAAATATAGGAACGTGAAAATGATGAAACTCTGAAAGAAAGGGTTATCTTCCACTGTATCAAAATACGCAGAACGATAAAAGAACTTTATCATGATATTGTTCTTTTAAAACTGATAAGTTGATTCTAAGTAGATAGTTTTAAACTTACTCATAAATTAAAGTATGTTACTTAATAATTAATTAATATCTAAAATGTTCCATTCAAAAACTTAGGAAAATTTTTAACAGGCGATTATTTTTAATTCAAAAAACATATCACAAGAAAAAAAATGGAATTTTGATAATTCTATGAAAAAAGAATGAATGTCATGCAAGAAATATTAACAAATTCACTATCATTTCTAATGCTGAGAAATTTAGTGTTTTGTGTATGTGTTTATACAAAAAGAAACTATTAATTTTGAAGACTTGCAATGATAAAAATATTGAGAATTGCAAATAATTCTTTTTCACAAAATGATCAATAAATATAAAATTGTTTTATGTTGGGATCATAAAATCATGATTAGAAGCATTTTTTTTTTGTTAATAAAATTAGAATCTAATGCTAAACTAACGAGGCGGTTATTTTAACTTTCTCACATATTTCCGCAGTTATGAAGTGTTTTTGCGTTACCATCATCGTGTAAAATTTTTAAAAAAAATAGAGTAATATTCTAAAGCTTTGGAATTCAAAAACAGAAGGCAAAATACTAAAGCTTTTGCTTCATCAACTGTCTTATTAAATGAGTCCTTTTATTAGGCTATATGAGCTCAAATTCCTAGATATTTTTAGACAAATTATTCTAAAAATTCTTTAATTGTTCTTGGTTGTAAGCCGAATATGTAGACAACACTATTCGATTACTGTTCAAATTTGAAAAGGCTTCAGTCCTCTTACATAGTATTATAATAATCCGCTAATAAACCAAAGAATTTCTACAATCATTAATGATTATCACTTGTGAATCAAACTATAAATATTTTTAAATTAAAGCAGTCAAATTAGAAGACAGAAATCATTGAACATGCTTAAGTACCTCAAGTGTCCTTCCATTTCTTATATGAATACCAATAATAAATGTCCGCAATAGAATGTGGTTCCTAATTAGATTTGAAATAAATTCTCAGTTTTAAAGGTTAATCCAACATAAAAGGGTAGTTTGCGATGCGACTTTCAAAATCCTAAACTGTGCATTTAAAATAAAATTTCTTTTTTTTAATTAATTAGTTAGTTAAATAGATGAACAAATTAATTAAATCGAATAAGACATCCTTAAATATATTTCTTTGTAATTAGGGAAAATGTAAATGCCTTCAAATCATTGTGCCTTAAAACCATTGCGCTTTGGAAAATCAAATGCCTTCATTTTGTTTCAAAAAATTAAAAATATAATTATAATTTGATCCATTATCTACAGTACGGGCAAGGAGTTAGAATATTTTACTTACATTAACATCCTATATTAAAATAACACTAGGGCTATGAGATACACCAAGTAATTTTAAACCTGATGATCAGGGCACTATTAGAGCAGGCAACTTCTCGCCCTTACGTAGACACTTCTCTACATCCATAACGCAGCAACAAGAAGACGTTTGAACATCTTTTATATAGAGGAATAAGAAAAGATTTAATTACTCATTGGGCACTTTTCTCTAATTTTTAAAAATGAAATGCCATATTTCTTACTGAATGCTAAAAATAAAAATGAAATTTAATTCAAAATTCGTTCAAAACCAAACGATTCATCTGAGACGAAGGTGCAATGAAATTTTCTTCTCAAAATTGTGTCGTTTGAAATGATCTGAGGGGACGACAGCTATTTTTTAGGGCAGAATCACTAAAGAGGCTGAATGTTGAATTGATTCGAAGAAAGAAAAAAAAAGAGATGCAAAGGCTTCAATATTTAAATAAAAACAATATATTTATAATATGAAGAATCATACTCATATTAAGGATAAATCTGAATGGTGTTAATTTGCCGACCAAAATTTCTGTAAATAAGAACAAAAGATTTTTTTTTTATTAATAAGCTGAAATTTACTTAATATACTGCTCAAAGAAGGTGGGCACTTTTTTGGCCTGCGTTTTAAGCAGACAAAATTAATTATATCTCAAGAACTACTGAGGATTTCGGAGTGAAATTCTATGTACCTGCATAAAAAGGCCTAGTGGATTTATTTATTGTCGATTTCCTTAATGTAAAAATTTACAGATAGAAGTTAATTACCTATTTTAATTAAGTAATCATTTTTTAATTAGAATAAACCTGTCCCTTCGAGTCATTTCCATTTATACCAATTTTATGACGATGTAATTATAAATAACAGCATCACAGAAATGTTCCTATTTTGTAATTGACGACTTTATATTAAGCATATAAGGATTACAAATGTGACTTGAAATAAATTTTATGAAGAGGAAAGGTAGTAATAATGAGTTTTCAACAACAATCATGCATTTATAGATCGAAAAGATTTGAGACAAATAAATTGATCTACTATTAACTTCTGAAAAATTTTCACAGTTTCATTCAAGATGGCGAATTCATTTCTGAGAAAAGAATAACTTAAGTCAAATATAGTGAATCTCAAAATTGTTCATACACCTTAAAAATGTGAAAGAAAAACTCTGTAGCCTGGAATTCGAATATGAAATCTAGTGATTTCTGGTTTGTTCTCCATGTGATTCTGAAAAGGAATCAATTTAATTTCATATTTGAATACAAAGGAAAATGCAAGAAGATGAGGTAAGATGCATCAGATAAAGTGATAGTACATCGAAAAATTCCTAAATAAATTCGTAAAAAAAAAAAAAAAAAAAAAAAAAAAAAATGTCAATCATTTTTGGGGACATTTTGGTGACATTTTAAAAATCGCTTGGCTTTAATTTTTGGAGACTTATTTCCCAAAATTGTATTTGCCATTTTGAAATAGCTCACAATTGTAAGAAAAACGAGCAGAATTCGAGAAGTGTTTATTTTTCCACCAAAGGAGAAGAAAATTGAATTAAAAATTAAATATGAAAAGTTGTCAACCAAAATTAATTCAATATTAAGAGAGATTTATGTTTGAAAAATATGCTAAAAATCCACTGAGTGCTGCGAAGATTTTTACAAAATCTGCGAAAATATTTTCTGCTTCAGTTTCGTTTAAAAATATTCGCAGAGTGCTGAGATCAGGTGGATTGCGTGGAAATTTGGACTGGAGAAAACCTTTTCTTTATGCAAAAAAAGAAAAAGAAAGAAAGGAGGAGAGGTGAAGAAAAAGAAAAAAAATTAGGTTTTCCTTCACAAAATGAATGATAAATAAGCTCGGAGAGTATTGGAATCATGTCTTATTTCCGGGCGAAAGCAAATTCATTTGTTTTGTTTTAACAGGTGTATAATTATATTGAGAAAGAAGAATAATGAACTTAATCCAAAAAACTTGGCTGAAATAATAAAGCATGGTGGTTGAAATTTGTGTAGGATACATTACAGCATCAGGACTAGGAAATTTGTTATTTATGATGAAATAATTAATCCTGCTTTTTATTTAAATGTTTTAAAAGACAATTTAAAATTACCAACCCAACATTCGAGTAGTAGAAACTAAGTTTTTCTTTCTTTCTTTTAAATATGATTACACTCTTAAGTTTATTGCTTTCGATACTCGCCTGTGTATCTCTATTAATCATTCACGAAATCTGAATCGGATTTGACGCAATAGAACATATTTAGAGTGAGTTCAAATGGTGATATTATAACAATATCGGGTGCTAATATGTTATATTATTAAAATATTTAATGAATAAATTTTGTTAATAAACAATTACAGGCATTTTTTTTTAAAATTCTCATCCTGAATATTTGTTGTATTTCTAGGATAATCAAAATCTTTGTTCCCATGTGATTTACGAGATCCATATACTGGAACACATTCAAATTAAAATCAAGTATTATTTGCATTTCTAAACATCACTCTTAGCATTTCATTTTCCATCAATTCAAACTCGCTTGCAGATCAATATGTTCTAATTTATTTTGTTGGTTGACTAAGTCTGATTATCTAGAATAAGTTTTTTTTAAAAAAAAAAAAAAAAAAAACTTTTAAATTTTTTTAACCCTTTTACATAAATTTTCCTTTAAATTTTAAAGTTTGTAAAAACAAACATTAAGACCAATTTTGTTTAAGGTGAAATACAATTAAATATGTTATTACAGTTTTTTTTTTTTTTCTATTTGTTAGATAACAACTGCTTGTATCGATATTCAAACAAATTAACGAAACATATCTGTTTTGGGAAGTTTGGAAGGAATATAACGAATTAACGTTTTTAACGAATTTCCGATTAGCAAGCTAGGCAGTTGCCTAGAACTGCAGAAGAGAGAAGAGGCAGCAAACAGTCATAAAAAAATTTTATTAACCAAATTGACAAATAAATAAGTTTGAAAAAAAAACGTAAATTTTGTGAATTATAAAATCATATGATAATAATACTTTTTCCATTTAAAATTATTAAGGTTTCCATCGGTTTCATTTTGTCCATATTATTATTATAGCAATTATAAACAACGAGCGTCTGCTTATAAATAAAATTCTGTACAAATACTAGTTTAGTATATAACAGTTTTAGTAAATAAATCAATTACATTTCCTAAATTTTCTAAAATAAAAAATTGATATCAAAAAATAATCATCATGTTGATTAAGCTAAATATGAGTTGAAATATTTATTGAATTGACTAAATTATTAAAAAAGAGCCTCATAGTATCGACTGAATAGGTAACTAAGTAAGAGGCTGCCACTAGAGAGTAAAGAAAGTAAGTCCCGAAGTCTTCCTGACCTTAAAGATCTTAATCCTTCTATAAACGTTGGTTACATTAGACTGCAAAAATTCTAACCTTCGAAAAGCAGAATTATTCGCCGAATGTTTAGAAGGACTTTTTGAAACATTTTACCAGCTGAAATTAGAGCAATTAGGAAATTTGCTAATTCTAAGGTAGAAGAATTTTAAGAGTAATGATCGATGGTAAAGTTAATGTCACAGTTACTAAAATTATAATTTAATGAAAAAATTGCTTCGTGTGCAATTAATTATTTAGATAAAAAGAATTCAGATAGTTTTGAACAAATTACTGGCATGATTTCCCCAATATTGTCCAAAATATGAACTTTTTTCCCTCTTTTGAATCGAAATCACTTATTCATGAATGTGTGTCTACAAAATGAAGACATACAAATTTGTATATCAGCATAAATGTAGATATTCTATGTATGTATACATAATACATACATAGAATGTATGTATTAGGTTAATTGGTTTGTTTCTATAATTGTTGCAAATGAGATTTTTAAACTCTCCTTAAATTTGGATCACGCTGCACTTTAAAGGCATTAATTCAAAAATCCTCTACATAAATATTTTGTTGTTACATGTTTCTATGCATTTCCTAATTTATTTAAAATTCGTAACCAAGAAAATTATAATTTTTTAATATAAGTAAATGCTACCTCTTTTCTGCAATCAAAGAAAAAATTTCGTTCTTAATTATTTAGCAGCTCTTATTTAAATTCAAAATAATTCTAAATAAAATGTACAAGATTTTCCTTTATAAGCTATATATTTGTATAATTAATGAAATGCGGAGCAGAAAACAATAGACTTTTTTTTATTGCGTATGTTTCTGTCACTTGCATTTTCCTTTTGTTCCAAGCAACTGCAATAACATGTAAATGACTAAATATAGGAACGTGAAAATGATGAAACTCTGAAAGAAAGGGTTATCTTCCACTGTATCAAAATACGCAGAACGATAAAAGAACTTTATCATGATATTGTTCTTTTAAAACTGATAAGTTGATTCTAAGTAGATAGTTTTAAACTTACTCATAAATTAAAGTATGTTACTTAATAATTAATTAATATCTAAAATGTTCCATTCAAAAACTTAAGAAAATTTTTAACAGGCGATTATTTTTAATTCAAAAAACATATCACAAGAAAAAAAATGGAATTTTGATAATTCTATGAAAAAAGAATGAATGTCATGCAAGAAATATTAACAGATTCACTATCATTTCTAATGCTGAGAAATTTAGTGTTTTGTATATGTGTTTATACAAAAAGAAACTATTAATTTTGAAGACTTGCAATGATAAAAATATTGAGGATTGCAAATAATTTTTTTTCACGAAATGATCAATAAATATAAAATTGTTTTATGTTGGCATCATATAATCATGATTAGAAGCATTTTTTTGTTAATAAAATTAGAATCTAATGCTAAACTAACGAGGCGGTTATTTTTTCTCACATATTTCCGCAGTTATGAAGTGTTTTTGCGTTACCATCATCGTTTCAAAATTTTTTTAAAAATAGAGTAAAATTCTAAAGTTTTGGAATTCAAAAACAGAAGGCAAAATACTAAAGCTTTTGCTTCATCAACTGTCTTATTAGATGAGTCCTTTTATTAGGCTATATGAGCTCAAATTCCTAGATATTTTTAGACAAATTATTCTAAAAATTCTTTAATTGTTCTTGGTTGTAAGCCGAATATGTAGACAATTCGATTACTGTTCAAATTTAAAAAGGCTTCAGTCCTCTTACATAGTATTATAATAATCCGCTAATAAACCAAAGAATTTCTACAATCATTAATGATTATCACTTGTGAATCAAACTATAAATATTTTTAATATTTATGTTTGTTTTTAAATTAAAGCAGTCAAATTAGAAGACAGAGATTATTGAACATGCTTAAGTACCTCAAGTGTCCTTCCATTTCTTATATGAATACCAATAATAAATGTCCGCAATAGAATGTGGTTCCTAATTAGATTTGAAATAAATTATCAGTTTTAAAGGTTTAAAGATTTTTTTTTTAATTAATAAGCTGAAATTTACTTAATATACTGCTCAAAGAAGGTGGGCACTTTTTTGGCCTGCGTTTTAAGCAGACAAAATTAATTATATCTCAAGAACTACTGAGGATTTCGGAGTGAAATTTTATTTACCTGCATAAAAAGGCCTGGTGGATTTATTTATTGTCGATTTCCTTAATGTAAAAATTTCCAGGTAGAAGTTAATTAACTATTTTAATTAATTAATCATTTTCAATTAGAATAAACCTGTCCCTTCGAGTCATTTCCATTTATACCAATTTTATGACGATGTAATTATAAATAACAGCATCACAGAAATGTTCCTATTTTGTAGTTGACGACTTTATATTAAGCATATAAGGATTACAAATGTGACTTGAAATAAATTTTATGAAGAGGAAAGGTAGTAATAATGAGTTTTCAACAACAATCATGCATTTATAGATCGAAAAGATTTGAGACAAATAAATTGATCTACTATTAACTTCTGAAAAATTTTCACAGTTTCATTCAAAATGGCGAATTCATTTCTGAGAAAAGAATAACTTAAGTCATATATAGTGAATGTCAAAAGTGTTCATACACCTTAAAAATGTGAAAGAAAAACTCTGTAGCCTGGAATTCGAATATGAAATCTAGTGATTTCTGGTTTGTTCTCCATGTGATTCTGAAAAGGAATCAATTTAATTTCATATTTGAATACAAATGAAAATGCAAGAAGATGAGGTAAGATGCATCAGATAAAGTGATAGTACATCGAAAAATTCCTAAATAAAATCGTAAAAAAAAAAAAAAAAAAAAAAAAAAAATGTGAATCATTTTTGGGGACATTTTGGTGACATTTTAAAAATCGCTTGGCTTTAATTTTTGGAGTCTTATTTCCCAAAATTGTATTTGCCATTTTGAAATAGCTCACAATTGTAAGAAAAACGAGCAGAATTCGAAAAGTACTTATTTTTCCACCAAAGGAGAAGAAAATTGAATTAAAAATAAAATATGAAAAGTTGTCAACGAAAATTAATTCAATATTAAGAGAGATTTATGTTTGAAAAATATGCTAAAAATCCACTGAGTGCTGCGAAGATTTTTACAAAATTTGCGAAAATATTTTCTGCTTCAGTTTCGTTTAAAAATATTCGCAGAGTGCTGAGATCAGGTGGATTGCGTGGAAATTTAGACTGGAGAAAATCTTTTCTTTATGCAAAAAAAGAAAAAGAAAGAAAGGAGGGGAGGTGAAGAAAAAGAAAAAAAATTAGGTTTTGATTCACAAAATGAATGATAAATAAGCTCGGAGAGTATTGGAATCATGTCTTATTTCCGGGCGAAAGCAAATTCAAATGTTTTGTTTTAACAGGTGTATAATTATATTGAGAAAGAAGAATAATGAACTTAATCCAAAAAACTTGGCTGAAATAATAAAGCATGGCGGTTGAAACAGCATCAGGACTAGGAAATTTGTTATTTATGATGAAATAATTAATCCTGCTTTTTATTTAAATGTTTTAAAAGACAATTTAAAATTACTAACCCAACATTCGAGTAGTAGAAACTAAGTTTTTCTTTCTTTCTTTTAAATATGATTACACTCTTAAGTTTATTGCTTTCGATACTCGCCTGTGTATCTCTATTAATCATTCACGAAATCTGAATCGGATTTGACGCAATAGAACATATTTAGAGTGAGTTCAAATGGTGATATTATAACAATATCGGGTGCTAATATGTTATATTATTAAAATATTTAATGAATAAATTTTGTTAATAAACAATTACAGGCATTTTTTTTTTAAATTCTCATCCTGAATCCTCATAATTTATAATAATGGATAGAGCAATATTTCTTTAAAATTCAAAGGCATAATAATACTTTTTTGAAACTTTTGTAAAACATTTTTAAAGAAGATAGAACTTTCTCAAAATATTCACACCCCCCCCCCCCAAAAAAAAAAGAAAAACCTTTTAGGCGAAGTAAAATTGTCCCAGTCGTAAGGCATTACAGAAGACTGTCATTATTTTAATACAATTTTGTTTCATGTGTTAAAATTATTTCTATTTATTTATCGAAGAAATGTGAATGACTTCTTGATGGCAATATCTTAAAAATCATCTAAAAAGCTCGAATTTGTTCATATTGTGTTTTGAAGTGTTTTGGGTACCTTTCTAGGTGCAGCATTTGAAACACCAGTTGTTATTAGTTTATCTCCATAGTCTTGTTGGTTTTTTATAGCTTTCTGTATAGTTTTGTACCACAAAATGAATATAAAGATCGTTAATTTCAGAGATTCAGAAACATCTTAGAATAAAAAGCTCGGAAAAGTAAAGAGAATATTAATAATGCTGTAGAAAACTAGTCAAATTTTACATTATTCCTTTAATATTCACCTCCAAATCATTCTTTGATATTTCTTTTACATCAAGCAGAAGAAAAAAATCAGAAACTGAAATCAAAACCAACTATGTTTCAGTCTGCAGGAACATCATAGTAAACTTCTGTGTTTTGCTATTCTAAATTATTGCTCGAGTTCATTGATAAAGGAGCTATTTTATTCAATAAACATTTTGAAATACGAACTTAATCTGCTTGCTATTATATATATAAATATAATCGTGTTTCATGAATTTGAGAAATGTATGTCAAGAGTATTGATTTGTCTAATGTCACGTAGTAATAAAACTACTCAGCAGCAGTTTTGTTGACACAATCGGCGTTTCCTAGAGTGATAAATTTAGCAGGATTTGGCAAGCGCCAAATTGAATGAAAAATATGTCACAAGATTACTAAGGGGGATTTTTTTTATATTAATTCATAAACATTGCTACATTTTTAACGATTTTGAGAAATATTTATTGAAATTTAATTTTTCAAAACCTTTTTATTTCGTTTAAATAAAATGTGATCACTTTAATTTGGCGATGTTTCTGAAGTTAACTGCTCCGCCAAATTGTAATCTCGCCTCAGACAACTTCATATGTTATGTTAGTCCCTTGGCACTAACTGGTACACAAACGTGTTTTCGTGCAGATCCGAAGTATACAATTCAATAGAACGCCTCCTCATTCATTTTGGAGTACTAAATTCTCGGATTTCTGATATTGGATATCGCAATAAATTTGTTGCCGACTGTTGAATTTTAAGGTGAGTAAATTAGAATAGTGATGAAACAGCGAAGAATATATTTCGAATTTACATATTCTAATCCGATTAATTTATCATTCTCTTCCTGAAGTTCAAGATTTCAACTGGATTATTCTGTTTATCATAATAAAGGATTATCATAAAACCGACAAAATTATTTGTGCTTGGGAAAATTTTTTATACTTTGTTTGTAGTTGTATATTTCGTATTATTAAAGAGAGATAACGATTTGATGTCGAAGATTCTTGCAACTGAATTGTAAATTTTTAATTTACTTAAGTATGCCAAAAGTAATTTTTGATCATTACAATATTTTTAACATCAAGTTATTAGTAATTTTTGATACTGAAAGCCGCGTTTCTGAACTTTGAACAAGTGGTAATCTCATTTCTGATGTCATGCAGAAATTTTCTTTATATAAATTGATTATTAGTATAAATTGCCGGATGTAAAATGCATTAAAAAATCATATTAAGAATAAGAAAAGAGACATGGAATTTATAGTTTGTATTTAAAATTAATGTTGCAACAGATGGAAAATAATAAATGCAAAACAATCCTTGAATTTAATTGCAGTTATAATTTGATATTAAAATTTTTTTAGAGATACTTGTTTGTGAGTTACTTCACTAAGTTCTGCAAACATTTAATGTTAATCTTGTCTCTTAATATAATTAGTAATGTACAAAAGCATCATGTTGATCTGTTATTTGAAGGCATCCTGGTTAAAAAATCAGCAAATTCAATTTAAATTCAGTAGCAGAATTTATATTATATTAAGTTACTATATAATAAATTTAATCCTAAGAAGCACTTAAATTAAACTTATATGAAGATTTGTGTGCCATTTTTATAATATCCTTATTATCTAATCAGTAATTCTTAAATAATCTTAAAATCTACGCATTTTTCTTCTTAATTCTCATAAAAATGTAATATGACAAATTGTTTTTTATAAAACGTTTTATGAGAAGTGAATGCAAGTTCAGAATTAATTTATAAAATTATTATTTATGTAGTGATTTTTATATTTTCTATAATTAATACGAAACAAAGTATTCATTCTAGTTCAAAAGTTATATTTTAAGCTCTAAAATCTTAATTATCTTGAAATTAAATTAAAAATCTTGAAAAATTTAGATTGTTTAGTGCAATTAATGAAGCCATTGATACAATTTAATCTGTAATGCAACAACATATTATTTTATATTATGTTTATACCTAAGCGAATTATGATTTACATTATAATAAAAATTTTTAGGTAAATGAAATTACAAAATGCATATATTCCTTTCTTTTTTGCACAAAATATTTGTTTTGAACTCAAAGAAAGCTATGATATGTACATTCTTTTTTGCAAAATCTTTAGACTGTAAAAATTTATAGTTTTAAAATTATTTTTATAATTTTTTTTTATCTTTTGTCAGTTTAAATTCATATGGATATAAATGTTGGTTTATATCCATGTTTAAAAAAATAAGATTTTGGAATTTCAATTAGGATTAAACAATTATATTCATATTATTACTTTTTTTGTTGTTGTTTAAATAAGTTATCAATATTCATCCTAGAATTTAAGGATTTATTACAGGGTGTCATTGGGACAATTTATTTGCATATTATAAATATTTCTGTATGAGGACAATTTGTGCAGATTTTCTTTAATTATTAAAATAATTTCTTAACTTTCCAATAATTGTTTAGTAGTTTATTTTGCAAATTAAGGAATAATTTAATGATTTTGACAAAAAAAAAAAAAAAAAAAAAAAAAAATTTTTTTTTTTTTACTGCTGTTGGGTATGTTTATGATATTTTTCCATAACTGGTTTTGCTGAGGAATATAACTCTTAATTTTTATAAATATATGGAGTATTATTATTCTGTCTTAAGTTTTGGAATTATGTGTCTTGGTTTTTTTTACTAAAGGATATGTTTTTCTAAGTAAGTATTCACCAAATTTGAGTTTTTGGTTATCTGTGTTTGCACTAGTAATGACTCATGAAAATTATCACTAAGATTTAGTAATCTTCTATCCGAGGTTTTACTAATAGAAAAATGCTATTGAAGTTTATCTTGATTTGTTATATTAGAAAGTTAAAGCATGATTTTAATAATCTTAGAAAATATCTTTAATTATTGAGGTTAAATTATGCAGAAATCTATGTAATATTTTAATTTGATATGTACTTGTTTATGAACACTCATTTATACCATAATTATAAAGAATACGTTGGTAACAGTAAATAGAAAAAAAAAAAAAAGAAAAGAAAAAAATGCAAGATATATTACTTTAAAGAAATAAGTGAAATATCATTAATTAAATCATAATATTTTAGAAATCTAAGCTTTTTTTTTTTAAAGAAATCTAAGCTGTTTTTAATCATGGCAATATAAATAATATTTTTATCACATTGATCTCCCATCTGATAGTTAAAGTGAAATTTTGAAAGTATTATTGATCAGTATTAAAAAAAAAAAATACAAAAGCAATAAATCATTGCTTTCTAAATTCATTATTGTAAAATTGAGGGAAGAGAAAATAAATCATTGGTTAATGTTAAGTAACATGTATTTAAAATAATTATTTAATAATTTTTATAAAAAAAATGTATATATAAATAATTTTAATTTGGTGTCCAGGCTTTGAAAATAAATTTCTTAAAGAAGGTGCCATGAAAGTTTCATGACATGCAAATGAAAAACATAATAAAAGGCATACAAAAGATAATTCTTTTTTTGTTTCAGTGTAATGTTTATGAAAAAGAAAAAAATTTATGTGCATTGGTGCATATTTCATAGCAGGTTTAATTAAACATTAAGGCCAAGAATCAAATTTATCAATCATGTAAATTTAATATAACTTTTTTTTTCTCCAAATTATTGTGTTTAATATGTTCTGTATTCTAGGTAACTTCTGATAGTATTATTGATCCTTAATGAATAAAACTAAACCTTTTGGTTGATTTAAAGATTTTTTTATTGTTTTGTAAATTTTCTTGATTTACATCAATCTTGTGCATTTTAAAATGAGTTGTATTATTTTTGGGTTTTAGCATTTTATTTTTCATTCATGATTCCTTTATTATTATTATTAAAATAGTATTAATCAGAATATGCTTCTCGATAAGGTTTTACTTTATTTAGGTATTATTTATTGTATAAATGTATTACTTTAGTTAAAATATTATTTAAGTCTAATCTTAAATATTTTATTAAGTTGAAATATTGTGAAGTTTACTTACTTGCTTATTTTGTTAAGTTGAATTGAATTGAAATCTGAGTTGTTGAATTGAAATCTCTTATGTTTTACAGATATGCTTGTGTGAAAAATTCTGTTTTAGTTTTTCCAGTCAGTTACAGTACCTAGAAATTTCTTTTTTCTTCTCCAAATTCAACCATGATTAAACAATCCAATCTATTAAAATGGGCTCAAAATAACAAGAATAATTCAAAAAATGGAAGTAAGTTTTTCACTGCTAAAAAATATGCATTTCTAAAAATCTAGAATTTTGTGAATGTATGAAAATAGAGATATAACAAGTATGTCAAACTTGCAGTTTGAAATTAATATTGTTGTTGCCTAGTGCCTAATTTTAAATTAAATATTTATAAAATCTATAGTAACTATAATCTCTACTTTTTACTGCATTAATAAAATTTGGATTGCAATTTTTCAAAATAATTTTCTTCTTGGCTTTTTTATTTTTTATTTATTTTATTTTTTTATTTTCGTTAGCTAACAAAAGCTGGATTCACCCACCAGATGCATTGCAGCATGGTCATGTTGCTTATCTAGTCAAGGTAAAATTATATATATAATTTAGTGTAAGTTTCTATTTAATGTGCGAGTATCTTGTTCTGCGAAACAAATTCAGTGCATAATTTTATCTAGTACTTTTGTTTGTAACATTGCTGTGTTACAATGATAAAATTCTTTAATATATCAGAAAATTATATCTAATATTGTGTTTTACTTTTTAAAAAATCCTTTTATCTAATTACAATGTGAGAATTATTTCTAATATCTTGAAATAAATTCAAGAAAACTAATTATATAAAGTAGAATCCATTACATCAAGGGGGGGGGACACAAATCTGTACTATTTAAAAGTTATAAATAACAAAGGATTGCAGCTACTAATAGTTAACCTCTATTTTATGAGTGTGGTAATTAAGATGCCCATTAAAAATAGCATTTTGATGCAGAAACAGTTAAGTCATATGAAAATATTCTTTGATTATTTTCATTTACACCTCTTCTTATGACTTATTCTGTTCTTCTCGAATTGATTATAAATATAGTCATGATGTTTATAATAATTTGATTTGGTTTGGAGGCTGGGGCAAAATTTTATTGATAGCATTTGATCACTTGGAAGTTGAGAGTTGAGCAGATTGCTGATTAAGCTTGTTTTAAAGTTAAGGAATCAGAAGAGAAAATATTTTACAGGTAAATAAATTCTATTTTACAATTCCAGCAGCAGCTTTGGATTATAGCTAAATACATTTCTTATTATCAGAAAACAAGATAAATTAATGCAAAAAATTTTCTTTTTGATCTAAATATCCTTTTAGCTATTTCTTTTTTATTCCAACGAAAATTAAGCATGAAGCTTATGAATTTACCATATCATAGCTCTTTTAAAAATAATTAATTTTAAAGTTAAATTTTTAGATTCCAAATGCCTAAAAGTTACATTTGTAGTTGTTATATTATGTTTGAAATAGATATAAATTACAATGATAAATTATGTTATTATTTGTAGTGTGTAATTATATAATTATAATGAGTTCTTACTTTATTATCACCTTGCTTTTCCTATGAATTCATGTATATTAGTTTGATTCCAAAATTATAATATTTATTATTTTATCTTTTAGTTTCTAGGCAGTATTGAAGTTGATTCAGCTAAAGGTATTGATGTTGTGAAAGATGGAATCAGAAAATTAAAGGTTGGTGTGTTTTTTCTTTTGTATATATTTACGTTTCTTATTATATATAATTTTTATTTTGTAATACAACCTTATAATATTTAGAGTTTATTTCAAATTTCTACAAAATTATCTGAATGTACGCTGTTTTTCTGTTGGATTTGGTACTTGATAGCCTTACTCTGCATCATCACATTTTGTTTTATTTCTATTCATTGTTTTCTTAATTCAGCAATATATATATATATATATATATATATATATATATATATATATATATATATATATATTATGTATGTGTGTGTAAGCATATAATTTTTTAATCAGGAGTTTTCAAAGACAGTAGAGAGACTTTCGATTTTTTTTTTTTTTTTTTTGATGCTGTTTTATTTTATGACAGAGAGGCATGCATTATGTCCAAGCAGGAGCGACGAACACGCACACAACACACAGCGAATAGAAAAAAGGCTGATGAACATTTTATCCTGGTCTTATATGAGATTTCTGACACATGTTGATTCTGATTGGAATTTCTCATGTGTTGACCTTGACAAGGAAAACAGAGGGATCCTTTAGAAGAATCTGTTTATATCAGCGACTCAGCACGTGGGAACCGCTGACACAATCATTTTTACAAAGCTTCAGTTGAATTTATTAAAAAGAAAAAGTGGAATGGGATCTGGAAATAAGAGAATATTTTAGAATGACTTTGACATGGGCTGAACTAGGCTAAGAAATTAATTAGGATTAAATTAAATTTTAAAATATCATTACATATATATATAATGCTGATTTATCTTTCCTGGAATTCTGAACAGAAATTTTGACTTACTGAAGAATCAAATGTTTCTTTTTCTTTATTCTCATAAAATGAATTTGTAGAACATTACAAATCTTACTGTTTTTTTTCATAAATTGCACTCATTAGTTTTGATATTTGAAATTCTTGTTTATTTACCATAGGTAATGAATCTTATGCATTCAATAGAATCTCCAAGCATCTTATTAATCTTATTTGAATTGGTCATACATTGTACGCAATTTTTGAAAAGTGTGAAAGATTCTTATTGAAAAGATTTTTCTAATAACATTTTTAAAAAATGAATAAGAAATTTCTATAAAGTTTTTTTTTTTTTTTTTTTTTTTTTTTTTTATCAAAAGAGGGATTTTTTAACTATGTATTCTTGGAAGACAAACAAAAGTGTAATTTTGAATAGTTTTATACTTGATTGTCCATACTTAAATATTTCAGATTGTAATTTTTGATTTTAGAAATAATTATCATAAATGGTCATTAACTTGCATACTAGGAATTTTGTGTAGAATTAATTTTTGAAAGAACTAAAAATAGAAGAAAATTTTACAACTAACATGAATTGAAATTAATGGATTAGAATTCATTAAAAACCATTATAAACTTTGTATTACTAATGGTGATATGTCTTTAAATGTTGATTATATTTCAAATCTCTTCATCTAAATTGTGTAGTGGAATCAAAATGCTTCAGATTTAATTTCTTGTTCAGAATCATATTTTTCTACAGGCGTATAACTTTTGGAGTGCATGTAGCATTCAGGATTTTTATCATTTTTGTAGAAAATTTATGAAGTGATTGGATTTTGTTTTTTCTAGTATTTCCAGGCTACATTCTTTTTTTTTTTTTTTCTTAATCTTTTTAATAGTTTAATTTCAAATATATGTCATAAGGACATTAATTAAGTTTGATTGCTACTCCTAAATTAAATTGAAATCCAGAAGTAGCTTTTATAAAGTCATTCTTTTTTGTTTTTGTTTGGATGTTTTTAACTTATGAACCAGCCCTAATTAAATAAGAAAAACTGTAAAGATAACTTAAAAACAAAACAGAATTTTATATTTCAGAAAAACAAATTAACACAGCATTGTAAAATTGCCATTCATATGACATGAAAGAGTGTGAAGTTATATGATTTTGAATGTTTATAAAATTGAGGCCAGAATTTTTTAAATCATAACTTCATGTTTTGACATAATTTTGTGAAATTCTACAGTGCTTCATCTATTTTATTTTTCTCCTTTAAATGTGTCATTTGTATTCTTCCCCCCCCCCCCTTTTATTTTGTATGCATACTTATATAAAATCCAAATTGAAGACTAATGGGAAAAGATGGGCCTCTACAAAGCAACCCATCCAATAGAAAAGCACCGAAGTCTGCTAAAGGCAAAAAGAAAGTCATTTGTTATTTGCTCAGATCCTTTGAAATGCCAAACAATAGAATCAAATATTAGGTAAAAAGTAAATTTAGAGAATTAAAAAAAATAGTAAAAAAAATGAAGGGAACATAAAAACAATATAGAATGTGAGAAAAAATAATTTCTATTGTTATTAATGAGTCTAGTTCTTTAATCAATAGTTTCTCAATAATCAAGATGGAAGAGTTTCTGATGAGTTGTAATTCTAGTAAGATTTTATTTCCATTGAGCCAGAAGGCAACTATTCATGTTGGTTATTCCAAAATTCGTGTTCTCTAATAATGTGTGGAATTGTATGTGCTGCTCCTCCACAGAAACACTTTATCTTTGTCCATAAAATCTGGTCTGGTAAATCTTAAAGTACCATGGACCATTTGAATAATTGAAGTAAAAAATTCATTTGGTTATTATCTTTTTAGTACTACATTATCAAAAAGTTTTGTTTTTTTTCCACCTAACTCCTTTTTTGGATTTTTGTCATCTATTTTGCTTTCATCATTTCCATCTTGTCTTCATTTGTAACTTGAACATTCAATTTATTGAAATTAATACCAATTAAATTTTTTATAACAAATTTTGTTAGAATGTCTGCTCTTTCACTTCCATTTAATTCTGTATATATTTTTATCCAGATGTGCTCCACATTTTCATAAATTTTACTTATGACAACACTGTCAGATGGCAATACAAGTTTTTTTATAGTTTTAAATAATTAATCTTGATCAACTAGAAGATATGACATTATCACTAGTTACTCACATTCTTTGTAATGAATTTCTTACTGCTTTTATAACTGCACTATTATGAAACTGAATGCTTTTCAAAAATCTGTAAATATCAGAATATAATTTTAAAATAAAATCATGAGTCACCATATTCATTGGATATTATCACATGTACAGAAGCTTGCAAAATATTCTAATAATAGTAAACTTGGGAACAGATTACTTATTACTTCTTACTTAATACTTTCAACTTCTGCAAAATTAACTTTTTGTAGACACTAATATGATAATCTAGATCTGGAAATTATATAGATGAGAAGTTTTTCATTTTATTTTTAATGTCTGATTTGACATAAAATGGTAAAAGATATTGTAGCAAGAAAAATGCAACCATTTAAAGGCATTAATTATCCTTACAAATTCAAAATGTTTGTTGCTGTTGTTTAGAATAACAAGTAGTTATAGTTCTATTATTGAAATATTCTGAAAGCTATTATATGTGTGATAAAATCATATGAATATGATGAAGCTTAAGATTATATTCTAGTATTTATAGATTTTTATAAAACTTTTATAGTTTGTAAAAGTGTGGTTTGCTATTGACACTTCTTTTATTCTTTGACAATTGGAATGCACCTATTGAATACTTGTATAGCTACATTTAAAAATATTCTATATTCTTTTGTTACTGACAGAGGAGGCAGACTTTGAATGTGTAATAATTTAATTTTTGTCAAGTCCTTCTTCCAAATTTCTTTGCCATAAAACATGATTTTCACCATAAGTCAAGTGGATTTGTCTAATGATTTATGATCCAAGTCCATAAATTACTCTTGAAATCTTATGCAATTTTGCATGAAAGTACTATTTTTTTTTTTTTTTTTTAATTTTAAGAGAAGAAAAAATGTGTTATGGCTGTTAATTTAAAGACCAGAGAAATGCCTTTCTATTTTTAAATATGATAAATTTTGATTTATTCTGACTAGTATAATAAAATATATTCTGTAACCCAAAACTTTAATGTATGTAATTTTATCATCTTGATAAATTTGTTTATTTTACTGTCATGTAAAAACTATGACAGAAATGAAAATGATGGCATGCACTCAAGCTTGGACTTTAAAAAAAAAATAACTCATTACAGATTAACTTAACATGGAGATTTAAATTTATATCTTACAGAAGGGTTGTTGTTGGGATTTTGCTGGTTAACAAGATTTACTACATTTCTGAACCATCTCCGCCATAAATGAACCACTCATTGATATTTATAATAAACCAAGAAATTTTAAAAACAGTAAATCATTTTCTGTAATGTTTTTAAATTTTTTTTAATTGAGTAAATTTATAGTCACATTTTTTTAGCTAAATATTCCTTATGAATTACATTTGTACATCTGTATTCAGCATTTGCATTATAAAAAGATCAATTTAAATTAAAATATAGACTAATTTTTTTTTTTCTTTTTCTTTTAGTTTAATCAACAACTGAAAAAGGCTGAAGGTACAAAAACACCAAAAGTTGAAGTCACTATTTCAATTGATGGTGTTGCTATCCAAGATAAGCAAACCAAGGTATTACTTCATAAATTTTTGTAACTTCAAAAGTGTTTTTTTCCCTTTTTAAAAAAATAATTTTACTAAAATGTCTGATAATTATTCTAAGAAAGTTTCTTAAATTTCCTCTTGGCTTTTTTTCCCCACCTAAAACTATTTTTACAGTCATGTTCATTCAACTAAAAAAATTTTGTAATAAGTAATATTTACACATGCAGATAGGGCATGCTCATAAATCAAGAAAATTTTCATTAAACTTAGAAGTGACCAATTATTTTAATGATTTTAACCAATTATTTTAATGTTTTTTTTAAATTTATAATTTAATCTTTAGCATCTGCTTTTGCCATAGGATTTTTTTAAATGTAAAAATAAAGCAGTTTATTAAAGCTGAGTATAATAAATGAAACATTTTGATTTGGTTGCTTGAAGGGTTAATATGTTCTTATAAAATTATAATACTTTTCAAATGATTGTGTGATTCTAAAAAGGGATTTAAATATGCTAAATGACTTTTCAGTAGAGTTTTTTATATTCATTGAATAACTTGATGCCTTAACATTGATTCAATGTTGGCTTTATTTGTGTAAAGAAAAAAGAAAAAAAAAGATATATCTGATTTACATTAAGAATTTTTTCAACTAGCTGCTTAATCTGAGTTAGAAATCGTGATTTAAAAATGTAATATAATATTTTGTCATGTAATATTATAGAAGTGGAATTTTTTTAAAAATAACTCTGTAATATCAGTATAGCATATGTTAAATCTTGAATAAAACTTTCTCTCTCTAGCAAATATTCCATCAGTATCCATTGCATCGTATATCATATTGTGCAAACGACAAATCTGATAAGAAATTTTTTAGTTTCATTGCTAAAGAAGAAAATAAGGATAAACATATGTGTTTTGTATTTGCTAGCGATAAATTGGTAAGTAAATTTTTTGTTTATTTATTTTTTCTTATTTTCTTATCTATTTCATTTTATTAACATCTTGGGAACTTTTCTCCACTTATTCAACATCTATTAAAAACTTTAAGCTTTTATGTTATTTAACTTCATTAAAAGCTTAGAAAATTTTGAATATTTAAAGATTAATATTACAGGTTTATTTTCTGATTCTATAGTAAATATAAAAGCTTTAGCTATGGAAAGAAATTTTGAATTTTTTAATCATTAGTCAATTCATCTGCTTTGAAATTAATTAGAACAACACTGAAAGATCTTGTAATTTAGAGATGGGAATTTATTTTTTAATTCGTCTGTCACTGATGCAAAATGTTTTCTCAGAAGTTTTTTTAATATTCAATAGATCCTTTGTCAACTAAAATTATACTAACTATGTAATTAGCACTTAAAAAGATGCAACTATGAGAACAATATTCTTGCTGAAATACATATGGAATACAAATTAAAGAATTCATCATGTATAAGATGGATACTAAAAATCAATACTTGCAAATTACACTTTCAAAATAAATGTTGTTCATAATAAAATATTAATAATAATAAATGTTGTTCATAATAAAATATTAATAATAATAAATGTTGTCCATAATAAAATATAAATAATAATAAATGTTGTTCATAATTAAATATAAATGCTAATATTTATTCATTTGTTTATAACTCTATATTTTATTTTTAATCTTTATCAAAATAATTGGTCAGATTATATATTTAGAAATACTAAATAATCTGAATAGCAATAAAAAGTGTTTTGATTTTTTTTTTCTTTCATGTATGAAATTAGTGGTATTGAGTGATGCTGAAAAGGATAGTTAAAATAGTAATCAATTTTAATTGGTATAATAATGGTGCATTAATTTATTTTACTACTGTAAGAAAAATGTAAATGTTGATCTTAATCTAGTTGTTTTTCTTAAGTCTTTTTTAAAGTATTAAAAAAGAAATCTTTTGCCTATTTCTTTTGTAAGCAAACATAAAACTTTCAAAACTTAAAATTATTTGAAAAAAATGTTTAAAAATATCAGATATTCCTTATGTTTTAGAATGCAGTCATTTAATTGTTAGTTTTTCACTCTCTCTCTCTCAAACAATTCAGCATATTGTAAAATTCCTCAAGTGAATGTTGAAAATTTTGTATTTTCTTATATCAAATATATATTTCTTGTATTAAACAAAAGTATTTTTTTTTCGGTGTTTACAACTTTAAGATTTCTTTTTTCAAATCATGACCTTTCTGAAATAAATTCTGAAATTTTAAATATTTAATATTAGAGTACCTTTGTTTGACTTGTTTCATAAATATGGTATATATATATATATGTGTTATTTTTGTGTCAATAATTTATTTAATATCTTCACATCATCAACTTACATTCTTCTTTCTTTTTGAACTAACATCTCTAAATTTAAATATTTGAAAAAAATATTTTTATACTATTTTTTTAATATAAGAACTCAGATTGTAGCTTGAAAAGAAGGTGCATTTTTTTATGTCTTTTCTTATTATTTCATTAGGCTGAAGACATCACATTGACTATAGGAGAAGCATTTGATTTGGCATATCGAAAATTTTTAGATACATCAGGAAGAGATCTGGAGGCCAAAAAACAGTTGATGATTCTGCAAAAAAGGGTACATTAAGATTTTTTTAAATTTTATTTATTAATTTCTGTTTGTATGTCTTCTCCTGTGGCTTCTATTTACGATGTTCTAAAGTGCAAGGACACACCATGCACTTTAGTTGCATGCACAACCAGTTGCCTTTAATTGTGATTAATTATTTTTTGTGTCTACTCTGTGTCTTCTTTTCATAGCAGTTTATGTAAATAAATATATAAAAATTAATAATGTTTTTTTCCCTAATATTTTAAGCTCTTTTGGGTAAATTAACAATTTATAACAGTTATGATAAGATCTGTAATATTAATTCCAAGTCATAATCAATTGAATACCAGTCATTCAGATCATAGTTGAGATATATTTCCTTTCCTCACTATAAATAAATCTGAAGCAAATACACACTTTTTAACACAGTGAAATAACTAATACACATAGCCTTAATGTTTCGAAATCTATTTGGTAAATATTTGTGGACTCAAATATTTTTATTTAATATCTTTAAATTGTAATTGCATTCTCAAATTGGGGGAGGGGGGACACATTGATGACTATATAAAACCATTGAATATTGTGTCAGTTTTAAGACATAGTGTTTCAATTCAATAAAGTGCAATCTTCCCTTAGCTGGACAACCGATTATTATACTAAAAAATTCTTAATTTAATCAAAAGGTAAAGGTTGTGGTACATCTTACTTTATTTGTTAAGCTCCAAAGATGACCATTATTGGTCACATGTAATTGCAAATTTACCTGGGTTGGTTTATATAAGAAAGGGCAAACAACAGTGTAATTTTACAAGATTCCCTCTCCTCCCCCCCCCCCAAGTAATTTCTTTTATTTGTTGGCTTAATTTTTTTTATACTAATGGAACTGTTTTTGTATACAATTTAGGTTGGTTATCATTCACATACTCATATATGATGTATTATACGTCTATGGAAACATTTTATTATTCTATTGCATTTATTATTTGTTTTAGATTGCATTTATAGAGATAAAAATCTGAAACCTGCTATAATTTTATTTATTATTAAGTCAATTTATTAGAGTTGCATTCTGCCTTTTTAATCTTCATTTTCTTTTGGGCAAACTTTTTTTTTTAAGCCTTCTAATAAATAACTATTTTTTCTACTTTGCAGGTTCAAGATCTAGAAAAAGAAAATTCAATGCTCAAACAGAGGTTAGCAGAAGTATCTAAAGGTGCAGTTACAGAAAATGGAAACATGAAGAATGGACAAATGGTAAGCTTCAAAGAATCCTTCATTTATATAATAAGTTCTGGTGAGTTTCTACATGGAATCATGGAATTTTATTTAATTCAGCAGATGTTTCTTTATATTATTAAATAGTGCCCCAAAAAAGTTGAACTGCATATTTGAAATCTATTGTAAATAATTAGAGTAAATTGCAGGCTTTTTAAATAAAAGATAACAAAATTCAGTAGCAGATGTTATATAAATATAATAACAGGAATTATTCCTACAATTTTTATGATTTCCCCTAAACGAGATTAATTTTAAAAAATTCCGTTTCTTGCAATTGAATCTTTATAAAACAATTATATATCTGTATCTGTAAAATGGAAATTATTGTAAAAATTTTGAATTTCAGTTTTAGCTGTGGAATTTAAACAAACCCCTATTCTTTTATTTCATGCGGAAAAAAATTGATTACAATGAATTATAAATTATGAGTTACATATGAAAATAATTAAGATTAATTTCACATATTTATAGCTTGTTTGAGTCTTGTTACTTAAGTAAATTTCTATATTTGGACAAAAAAATATCTGAAAATCATTCAATATGTAAGTTTTTACCAGAAAAATGTTACAGAAATGTCTTAATAGAAGAAACATGTAGTCAGTTTTTGTTAATTTTTCTAAATGTATAATTTGCATTGTAATAATCTTTTTTTTTTTTAATGTGTAGAATCAAAACCTTCTTAATTTGAATGGTGACATTCCTACTACTCGACATCAATCAGCAATTGATCCTGGCTATAACAATACAGTGAATAAAAATGCTCGAAATGAAATGTCTAAATCAATGCCTCCTACTTCTCCCTCTCAGGTAATTAAATATTTCATTTTATATTTTGAATTAGACACTTTCTGAGTAGATGAACAGTAATGAACACTATTAAGTTCAAGTTGTGAAAGTTACAACTTCATATTGTAGGATTTAATATAGTTTTTACTAAGTACTACCTCACCTTCAATTTCAGTTGTGAAGGTAGAAAATTGCATTAGTCACAAAACATTTTTCAGTCAATTTTTTTTAGGAAAAGAAATTTCTTTTTATTCTCTCATAATAAAACTTTTTAAGTGTCGAATTATTTATTTTGATACCATTACTTTTAAGTTTTAAGAACCATCTTACAGCAGACGTATCATGTTTAATAGCTAGTAATAGAAACATGGTAATCTGGTGAATTTCTGCCTTTTTGTTTAGAAAATTATCAAATCTGAGTAAGTTAGTTGGATGTTAATGTAATTGAAAAAATTAGCTTGGCTATAAGACATTTTTAAAAAAATAATTGAAAAAAAATGTGAATCCTCTTTAATCTTGTATCATTCCTTTAAAAAAACTTTGTGATAAACTGAATGTATGTTTCTTGCTCAAATCATATGATTCTGTTTTATGATATTAAACCTTCTCCATTAAGATCTTTTGTTAGATATTTTGAAATATTTAAAAGCATTTTTTAATAACTTCATTGATTATGTTTTTAATTTCTTTAGTCTAAATTTATAGCGGATTTTATATCTTACAAGTGTAAGAGTCATTTGTTCCCTTAGTAAATACATATTATACTTGCAGTATGTAAAATTTTTTTGGTAAAGAAATCAAAACATGTTTGCCAATATCTTTAGCTGCAATATGGCTTTTGCAAATAATTAATAAAACAGGTTAGTATCGCATTGCATTCATTTTTAGTAATTTTAATTGTGCATGTGTGTTTTCCCCAGACTTTTTATAGTTCTAAATTAGTTAATTTTGAAGTTTTAGAGCTCATTAGAATTTATAGAAAAAAAATTTATGAAATAATTTTTTTCTGAAAATTTAATATGTATTCTATTTCTAATGCTATTGATTTTTTTTTTTTTTTACTACCTTGTATATTAAAAATGTATTTGCTTGTTGTAACAGGAACTTTTTACTCTTGTAACCTTACCAATAACTACTCCTACTGTTGGCACGAAATTAGAAAATTTATGTTTGGATGACCTTGATGACTTCAATCCTAGACAAGAAACTCCCATTACTAATGGAAATAAAGGCAAGGCTCAATATAAAAATGCACTTCTTATTCTTTCTAAAATTATTATATTTAATTATTCAGATCAAATATGGATGCTTTTATCAAATTTAGATTTTAAAATTTAAGATTAATTTAAATTAAATAAAATCAGTGGTAGTTTTTGGTTATATTTTCAAAGCTATAAATTCTTAAAATCTAAATGTAATACTAATAATAAGCATTATACAATATGATTGTTTGTTTTTATACTACTTGCAATAAAAGCAAATTATGAAAAATATGGAGATAGTAAAAGTTCTAAAACTTTATTGCAGTAGATATTTTAAAATCTTTTTCATGTAAAATATTGTTAAAATGGATATGAGTTATCAACTTTTAAATTTGTTTTCATTTTATAAAGTATCTTTCATTTGTTATCTAAACAATATTTTTTTTCTCTGAAATAGTCATTTATATCAATGGTATCTTATTTAAATGTATCTTGATTAATGTATGAGAATACCTATGTCTCAATGAAAATCTTCCTGAGCATTTTGCTCCTACCAAGAATGCATGTATAACATTTACAGGAATAAAAAATAAGGTTTTTATTTTTATGTAAAAATTATTCTACAGTGTTAATATATATATATATATATATATATATACTTTCTATGCTGTTTCAGATTCATGATTAATAATATTCACAATATAATTTTTTTTAAAATTACTATGTATTTTTATGTTACAGTTCAGTGCATTTTAATCCGAATTTCATTTCTGTTCCAATATTTTAGAAAGTGTTATAAATGTGCAAGTAGATAAATATTTTGTAATTATTGAAATATGTTGTAATCTTATTTTATAATATGACAAAAATTGATATATCTTATCATTCCAACAAAAAGTGATTCTAAGAGAACAAACAGTATTGTGTAAAGAAGATAGGCCAATCATTTTCATTTTTAGCAAACTATTATTAAAATACATAAAACACATTTTAAATTTTTTATAATTTTTGCAGCAAATGGAATGAAGACAGATATTTTTGGAGCTCCTCCATTCAACCCATATCAGACATCAAACAATGATCCATTTGGAATGGGAGATTTTAGTTCTGTTGCTACGAATGATTTAGAAAATGCTATTGGTGAACTGGATAAGAAGATATCAGAAATGCGGGTATGTTGTATAGAATAGTTTTTTCTGAATTTTCGCCTTATTTTTTATTTCCCAGTTTTTATGCATTACTACATATGAAAATTTTACAAGTTTGGGAAAATAAAGATATTGCCATTTTGAAGTTATTGAAGCAGTGATTTTATTCATATTTTCATTTTAGATTTCCTTAACTCAGCTGTTAGATATGTACTTGTTAAACATTATATGTTTTTTTTTTTTTTTTTTTTTTTTTAAATTCTGAATGGATCAGCTATTTATTGCAATTGCGATATTTAATTTGTTAAAAATAAATTGTGATTGATATTTGATTAATTAAATTTGAACATGTGAATATTTGTCTAGGTATTGAAAAGTTTCTTACCAGCTTTCGTAAAATAAAAATTTTAGTTATACATTCTCTCAGGTCCTTCGCACACACTTATGCATATCAGTAGGACTTTATTTATTTTATTTGTGAACCTCTCTGTCATATCAGAATATAGGAAAATATGTCATTTTTTAGTATTTACAAAAGCAAATTAAAATAGTTATTCATCAAATTTTAATGAGGTTATTGAAATATGTTGATTAATGAAATAAATATAATGTTCCTTAACTTTATTTTTGCCTACTAGAATGAATACATTTAAAAGAAGATATTTAAGAAGCTTTCTTGTCTCCAATATTACTTTGCAACCCCTTCCTTCTTGAAATGTTGCTACCTCCATTACAAAAAAAAAAAAAAAAAAAAAAAAAACTTGTGGAAGAATAGTAAAAACAAAATGGTTTAATTTTTCTGAGTCTGAATACATGAATTATTATTCATTGTATTCAAAATATTCATGTTAAACTATGTTCAAAACATTCATGCTTCATTAATACATATGCTTTGGCTGAAAATTTTGGACATATATTAGTTATAATGGTGGTTTCGTCTCTACAAAATAGATGTTCTTGCTAAATACGTTTTTTTTTATACCATAGGCATTTTTTAATCCATATCAGAAGTATGCATATCTCTATTTTTTCCCCCTAAGCTAATCAATGTGAAAAATAAAATAGTATTGTTTGTCAACGAATTCTAAAACCTCCACATTTTTGCACATGCATTTGGATGGGTTTAATTTGACAAAATAGGGGTGAGAGGAAAGATTAAAGGAAAAGATGTTTTCATTTAACAATAAAGTAAATTAAGGAAATAGTATATTCTTCTGCATTTCACACCTTGGCAAGATAGAATCATCAAAAAGTGTATATTTCAGAATACTAAAATAAACAGTATAGGAATACTAAAAAAATAGAGTACATTTGATAAGTTTTTAGTTGATGTTTTTTTTTGGGGGGGGGGATTGAGAGAAACTTAATTTTCACTTTTCAAAAACTGTTTTAATCCTTTTTTATAAATATTCATGAAAAAAAGGATTTGTATATTTTAAAAATATATAGAATTTTTAATAATTTTCTTCTAGGATGGTTTCCAGAGAGGCATATCCTTTGGAAATGAAGACTTCTTTGATTCTGCAGAAAGCCATTGAGCATTGTTTGGACTGTTCAAACAAGTTTTAAAGTTTATTTACATAAGCAGTTCGTCATTTACAAATTGTCGCACAATGTAGACAATGATGTTTTCTAATTGCATATGTAAGAATGTATGTTTTAATATAAGAAAGTTCAATAAGGGGACCATAATTTACAAGATCAGTAACTATTTTATACTGTTAGATATATAACATCTAACTGGAAGCATAATTTGTTTGGATTTTATTGAAAAGCTAGCTGAATGTGGTGTTTAGTTAATCATATGTTGTAAATAAATCTAATTTTTATTTTTCCTTGACTCACAATGTTTTGCAATCTTTTGCACTTGTATATTTTGGATATGTCTTAATTTATAGTAAAAATAAGGCATTGGGATGTTTTGATTGCTAATATTGGCTGAAGCTGATTCATGAAAAAGTTTTTTTTTTTTTTTTTCTTTTATTGTTTCAAAAAAATTTGAACTTGCATGTGTATAAATGTGCCAAAATTATGTATTTTTGATTGTTTATTTGTTTGTATTACTTCATTATTTTCATTTATAAGTAATGTGTAAAATTACTTTTACACATTAGTCAAAACTGAGTCTTGTATAGATATACTAATTGGGATTTTTAACATATAAAAATTTACGATTTTTGCTAATTATATGAAATGTAGAATTCCTAATGTAAATATGTTTTCGTTTCTTTTTACCATATTTATTTGACTCTAGAGAATTTTTACAATTATTTAATATTTAGGAAACATAGTTTAGTAAAGTTTTGGACATCAAAATGTATGTACAAAATGTTACATAATATACTTTTTCGCTAAAATTGTGTTATTCTATAGTATCATATGTCAGATATGAATTTTTTTTTTTTGAAGTTATCTTTTGTGAAACTTAAATTAAAAAGAAAAAATTATAGTATTTTGTTTTTCAGAATTATCTATATATAATTCAGTATACTGTTTCATGGCATATTTATATATCAAAATACTCTATAATAAATTCTTATGTTGATTTTTTTTTTATTTTATAATTGAGTCTAAATTTATGAAGTTCCCAAAGAAAAAAAAAAAGCCATGTAAAAGTTTCATGTTTTGCAATATTTAATTTTAGATGTGATTCTTCTATGACTCTGCCCACCGAACATTGTTGGGAATGTTGAAATCTGCTTTTACCTTTAAATTAGAAAAAAGAATTTTTACTCTCAAAACCACTCTAAGAATATTTTAGTAAATCTTTTATAAAGTGTAGTGTTGTATGTAGTATAACAATTTAAACTTTAATCAGAAGATTTTAGAGAATTTTTCTCCAATAATTAGAATTCACTACTACTTTTTAATGTGGACACAACTATAGGTGCCCACCACCACTAAAAAGAAATCAGAAAAGAAAAAAGAATGTATTTGTGTATGTGAAATGACTTTTTTAAAAAATACTCTTCAATATTTGTAGATGAAAATTATTCTTGAAAATATCATCTTGACTTAAAATATATTACTACAATTTATTTTTTATTTAAAATTTAATTTCCTTTTTTTACTTATTAATACTTTTTTTACACATTAATTGTGCTTTTTTATTTTTATTTTACAATTTAAAGATTTCAAAAATCTATGGGACAAAATTTAAGGAGTCTCAAGTTACAATACTTGACATTGTTCTAAAGTATTTAGTAATTTCGTTCAATATTTTTGCAAATTTTAAAAGCTTTTGCTTTTTTTTTTTTTTTTTTTTTTCCCTTCCTGTAAGAAATATTTTCTACTAGCAATTGGTATTTCAGTTTGGAATGGCTTTTTAACTAAGAATTGCTTTTATTTATATATATATTCTTTAAAAATAATTGTTTTTTTTTAAATGCAATACTTTTTAATTGTTTTAATAGGAGGATCTGCCTTGTTTGTACATATTTTGGCTTTGTTTAGTATTTGAAAATTAATTTGTGTGATTAATACTTTTTTTTTTTTTTTTTTTTTTTGTTCTTTGAAAAATCAAAACTGTAATTTAAAGCTTAAAAAAATCTGTTACTTTGTTGAATCTTTAGTAATTTTTGTATCATATGGAAATTGGATATTCTATTGTCTAATAGTGAGAATATTTTCCTGCTTTGGTGTTACTTTAAATGCACATTTTATTTAGAAATGTATTATGATCTGAGTTTAATTGAATGTTCTAATTCTTGTCACATATGCATCTTTCTTCATAATTTAATATTTTTCACACTTGCATCTATTTCTCCTTGTTCTCATTAGTGTATATGAATTGTATCTTGTTTGTTTTATGGAGCTTCTTCTTTTTACTTTTAAAATTATTCTTCATAATTCTACTCTTAGAATTCTCAGCTTTGCTCTGTAAAAAAAGAATTTAATTAAAAAAAACTGTGATAATTATAAGTAGTTATTTTTCTTGTCTTTCCAAAAAATATTTAAAATTTTGGTACACAAATTCCATGTGTATAATTTTAATGTTTTATATATATATATATATATATATATATATATATAAATTTAAGGTACTTATATGTTGATTTTATATAAAGATAAATCCAAGTTAAAGCTTTTTCATTGGTTAATTAATTTTCTTTTCTGTTTGCAATTCATCTACAAATAATATTTTATCAAATAGAAAATGCTTAGGAGAAGTAGAGGTGGGGATCATAACTGAAACCATTTTTAATTCCAATCATTTGTATGCAAGATATTACAAAAGAAATCCTTTTAATGATTGTATCGATTATTTTTTTATTCTTCTGTAAACAAAACTGAGACTTGGCTTGTACCAGAAGGCCTCTTATACCTGTTTTCAATACTGTTTATTTTTACAGACAACAGTCTGTATATGATCATGTAGGAAAATCAAAATTTATTTCTGTAAATTATACATAGCATTCATAATCAACAATTTACAATTCTACACCCACAAACAATTCTTCAATTTTTCATGTATGTTCCATATGTTATTAAAAAAAATCTACACTAATTGCTGTCCAAAATTCAATATTTTTCTTTCTATAATATTTATATGTTATTGCTTGATAAATGTTAATGAGGGAACATTAAGTCATCACATATTAATAAATTGCAATAAAGTAATAAAAGGAATTTAAATTTCAAGAGTATAAGTGGAAAATATGAAATTCTATATGTAAATTGTGATATAAGAAGATATATTTCAAGATTTCATTATTTAATAAACTTGGATTTCAAAAATGCTTTTCAAAACATGTGCACATCATCAAAAATTCAACTGCTTTTATGGATTATGCAGTCTTTGTATCAGGCTTGTTATTTTGGTAATTAATATCTAGGCTTGTGACTGCTGAGAATTTTACATTAGTCAGATCGAATTGAGAAAAAGTTATTAGCTCTAGCTGAAAAATAAATTGTAAAACATGCAAATTTTATGTTAGTAAGTAATAATAAGATAATACTAAGACTTTATCAAGTATAGTCAGTTTCATTATGCATACTTAATTATAAAGGCATTAATTTATCTATAATTGTGTACACATGTCACACAATTATATTTAAGTCATAATAAATACACACATGTATATATTCTAAAGTTATTGAAATAAAATTGAATGTAAAATAAATCATTAACATGTTGATAAGTAAAAAAAATTGTTGAAATGTGAAAAGAAATTGATCAGATTATTAAAATGTGTACATGCCACAAAATGTCAACATCCGCCACTGCTTCTAACATCTACTCCATAAAACCCGCAATAGTTGTGGAATGAATTAAGAACGAAGCTGTTTTCTAGTATTTCCTTGCACATGTTTAAGTAAATCATGTGGTGGCAATGACTGGATTCTGATATTTCTAAGGAATGTGCCTTTGTAATCATGCTGGAACAAGCCTCTAACAATTTCACTCATGAATGGCACCACAGTTAGGGAACGATCACAAAAAGAAACTATCTTAACTTGTGTTGTTTGGTTTTCCTGTGATCTTACTTGGATTTTTAAAAAAAGAAATAATTTTGCTTGTTATTAATAATTATTTTAATTTTGTGATACTAATTTCATCCCCAAAACCTCAATTTCCTGGGATTTTCAGGTCACGAGGGGTCAATTTGTTGGACGAAAGTCAGACCTCTCACAGAAAAAATCCCTGGTTTGAATCCCTGCCTGAGGATAACCCTTCAGAAAATCTTCTGGCCGGATTCATTATATCTTCTTTTTAGTTCTTTGGCTTTAAACTTAATATTTATTTTAATTTGGTTGAACGATCACAATCTGATGAATCGCTCTGCATTTAACAGCGGCAGATTCGTGCGCTATCGTACAAAGTCTGCCTCCACATTATAATGCCAGCAGTTAGTATACTATATTTGTGATGGAACATATTCGTTAAAATGCTTTTATTTGATCTCATTTGTTACTAAGAAATGATTTGTACTGTTCATTCACTGATGTGAAAATTCTCCGCGCTTTTATGTTTATGCGTTTATTTTGTCAAAATAGGGATGACACGAAAGATGAAAACAGATGTTTACATCTAACAATAAATAGATTATTCACGGATTTTAAGAGGCTTAAAAACTGCGGATAAGTTGTAATTTTGTGGGGAAAAGATTCCAATTCAAACACACACACACAAATTAGAACAATTGTTATTTACTATAAAAGGTCTAAACATTAAATACAGATGAATAAATAAAAGAGTTCTGTTCTTTAAAAATTTGATAATTCACTTTTTTTTTACAAAAGAATTTTTGTTTTAAATCTGAAAACTTCTTTTTTGTTATTGAATGTGATAATATTTTAAAATTAACAACGGTAGATAATCCTGGTCACATTTAATTATATAATATAAAATATTCTTTGTGCCACTTGAACTAGCTGTATAAGCAATCAGTATGCAATTTTGAGTTAAAATAAAATAGTACAGTTAGAAATAAACACCACATTTAAAAAAAAGTGAAGGAAAAAAAAAACGGAAGATATTTAATGGAGTAGAAAGCATGGACAAAGAATGCAGGAACTGTACTTATCCTTCCGCGTCTTATCTCTTAGTGAGGTAGAATTGTGGAAAAGTGGTAGTCTGGGATACTGAAACGAACAGTAGAAACGGCTGTCGTCCGTAAACATAACTGCTTTCCATTTAGTCGTAGGGCCGCGGTAGCCTGGTGGTAAGGTCTCGGCTTACCACCAGGGTTTCAGGTTCGTGTCCCGATTCCACCGAAGAACCATCGTGTAAGGAGGTCTGTTGCACGTTAAATTCGTCTTGACCAAACGTCCTCCCGCTGGTGTGAAGAGGGGGATGCCAGCTCGGGTGTCGTCCTCGTCATCTGACCGAGGTTTAAAATTACGAGGTCCGTCCCGAAATAGCCCTAGTGTTGCTTTAAACGGGACGTAAATATAACTAAACTAAACTATTCCATTTAGTCGTGAATTCGGACTGGACAGATGAAAAATACCACTAGACATTTGTAGAGGAAGTAACAGTTCAAAGGAGCTAATAATAGTTAATTTCTTTAGTTGATAGCTTAATATAAGTGATGAATTTCTTAATATGAGAAACGGACATATAGAATCATTAAGTGTAACTGGGAGCGACGACTACAGTACCCATCAGTAAGGTGTCAGTCAATTAGGAAAGATATATCAGACACCAGAGGGCAATGAATTGCACTTTCCCGATTTTTTCAATTTTATTTTTTTAACTTTTGGTTATTTTCAGTTGCTTAAAAAAAAAAAAAAAACTTCCTTAGTGCCATTCTTTTTCTATTTTGTTTATTTGTATATGGATCTGAAAGAAATTACGGTTATAAGCAAAATAGAATTTTCATTTTGGAGCTTTGATCCAGAGAAAACTTGCGCTTTCAAATGTCAAGGGTAGCTTTTAACTACTCTTGACATTTTCGCCTAATTATGAACAGGTCTCTACAGTAATAAAAACTTCAATTTTTCATGCATTTGGAATATAATATATTGCATGATAGAAACTGATATTTAATCTTAGAACGTGATGGCATCCCATTCCGCCAACAATATTCATTATTTTATGTCAATATTTTTAAAGAATATATCATGCGATCTCTATACATATATTTTTCACAAATGAAAATTGATTATTTATAACAATGTGACGTCGCTTGGTGTCAATTATGGGAAAAAACGGGTCTCAAGGAATAATGAAAAATGTAACGAGGCAAGGATCTGAATATGACGCTTTTGATTCTTTTAAATAAGATTGATTAAATGGTGGGAATAATTTACCTTGAATAATCCATGGATTATTTTTCAATAAATATGTATATTTTAATCGATTATGTTGAAAATACCCGAATGAAGAAATATTGTTCTGAGTGATAGACTTGACTATTCTCATCTGAATGGAATGGGTTTGAAAAGCATTTAATATATATATATATATATATAGAGAGAGAGAGAGAGAGAGAAATAACGTTAACGTACGTGGCACAGAAATCAAGCTTATTACTAATTTTCAAATGGCAGCAGTCAAATATAAACAAAATATCATACGAATCTCAGATTTCTTCACTCATTAAACATTTTTATAGCTGAATAGAATCAAATGCTTTGCTTAGCTAATTAATGGATCTGCAAACGTGAAAAATTAGATGTGTTCTGAAGATGGTTCGCCATGTCACTGAAGAGGGCATTCAGTCAGAAGAAAGAAGATATAAAAGAAATCAAGAAAAAGGCTAGAAACAAAAAGTTCAATCAAGAGCAAATAGAGGCTGAACAGCTGGTAAGATTAATTACGGTTTCTCACTAAGCACGTCAAAATCGTGCCAATCGTCCCAAAACTCTTTTAAAGTTTGCAATTCTGAGTGTATACCAAAATTGCTAAGAAACTTGTTTTAAAATTGCAATACTTGCTTATAGAAATTGATACTCATATCTTTTAAAACAATTATCTTATAAAAATGTCTTTGGTTTTTTTTATCTTAAGATTTAAAAAATTACCCTTTTTAATTATATAAATTTCATTTTCATACATTTTTTTCATTTAACTTTGATAATATTTTTAATTCAATTTACTACGCGAGTTCGCAAATTGTACAGACTAACTCTATAGCAAAGGATACCGACGTGCTCTGATTGGTTTAAGCCTTGGCATCTTTTTGGCAATGTTTTGCACTCATAATAGTGTAGGTATCGCTTATTTGGCTCAAACCTTGCAAAACTGTGCCAAACTGTTTCTCATCTTTGTTGATATTCTTGAATCCATTCCTAAAATATGTGTTAAAGAAATGCAAGAAATAAGTATTCAAAAGAAATGTATAAACTGTTTATATATTAATAAATCTGAATATTTTAATAAAAAATATCAAGATTAATACTTAGATTGTTAATAACTATATGAATCTAAATATCTTAACAAATATAGGCCATTGGCAGATAGACATCTTATGGTAATAATTTGAATACGAAATTAATAAATAAATATCTCCTTGTGTTATTTTATTTTGCATGAATATTCAATAAGAATTATAATGATTTCTATTCCGTTTAATGTCAAATATACTATATTTGCATATAAATATTTTATGGTAATGATTTTAACGTGAAAATTTAATAAAAAAATTGGCCGATCATTTCCCGTAAAATAAAAGCTTAATTTTCAAGTCTTATTTTAATAATACTTCACAGAAGAATTGCTACCTGTTCTAATCTTTATTTACAAGATCTGAAATACGAAAAATAGCTCTATTCTCATCAATCTCAATTATTTTATAATTGTATTTCTCTAGAAGATTTAATTTCTCCATTTTGAAAAATGGCAGGCAAAAAAGTACGTAGAAAACAAAACAATGCAACAAGATTACAGCAGCTACAGCATGTGCGAAAGAAATCGACCAATCAGAGCACGTCGGTATCCTTTGCCATAGAGTTAGTCTGTACAATTTGCGAACTCGCATTTGCTACACTATCTGAAACAATGTTTATAGATGCTGTGATGGAATTCAAACTCTTCATCAAAATATTGAAACACCTGCTTTTGCCAATCATTCAATTAGCAGTACGATTTTCCTTTCCGTTTTTATTTCGTTATATATATACACTTTGTAATTTGCAGTAAACTACTTTAATTGAATTCATGCGTTTCAGTCCTATAACATTACTAGGGGAATTGCTTTTTAAAGAAATGCATCTCGTATTAATCCTTTATCTTCGAAAGGTGACTCTCACTCACCACTTTGGTGCGGAAATTCGATGCGTGGCTATAATATATTTCTTTTTAAAAACTCGGCATACATTTGGAATATCGCTTGTAGGTTTCAAGATTAATAAAGTGCGAGAATATAAGTTTTATACGCTAAATTGTGTATGTAATCATTTTAAGTTAGAGGTAAGAAATTAACTAAGAGCGCTACAAAACGTCTCGAGTTGCTTATTCGTCCCCGCGAAAACGGTCTCGAGAGCAAAAGGTTAATAATTAACAACCTAAAAATCCAATAATCTAGGCCATCAAACTGGTCGCCAAAGGCTGCTAGTTTTGAATAAATAAATTTGTTTTGGTGGTTATGTTAGCTTGCACTTTCCTATAGTCAGATAAAATCCTACCAATAAATAGAAACTATAGTTGAAGTGTTGGTTGGTTTAAGTTAGCGAGTTTCGAGAACTAAATTCCGAAGGTCCTTAGTGAGAACAACTCGAATATGTATTTCCCTTTTTCCACCCGCATTTGTCTATTTCGATCACTCATAGCGTTTATATGTTTTCTTGCTCTTCCGCAATAAGAAAGTTGCTTTTTTTTCCGATTTGTCCTAGTCTGAACCCTAGAAGTGGCTTTGTATCACAGTTCTATTTAATTTTTTCTCCTAAAATGGTAATTCACTAATTTTTCAGGAGTTACTATTAAATACAACAATATTGAATAAATTATATGAATTTTTCTGCTGTATAGTTATTTGGCGTATAAAACAAATCTTCACCAATATTATAATGATTTTAGATAATATGAATGAAAACCGGCGCATCGATTATTTTAGATTGTAAAAATTAATTGAACTGTAATAGATTTTGAAATAATTGCTGAAATTATGAATTTAGTTTTTTCAAAGCTTGAACTTTGAAATGTGAACTTAATTTTATCTTTATATTTCTAGCAAATCAATTCTTTTATAAATAAGGTAGCGATTTATATATAAAATTTTAGTTCTTTGTATTTTCTGTTTAACCCCTTAACTGTTTTATTTTCTTTACTATCTAATAAGATAATACCTTCTATTTCGAAAATATTTTCTTATTTTGATTAAAATGGAAATCCATTAAATACTTGACTTATCTATGTCTTCGAAGTAACTTTAATATTGAATTATAATCATTATGAAATGGTTAATTTTTTGCTTACAACTATCAAAATTCGATAAATCGATGCACGTATGGCACTTGGGCAAAACAGTTAAGCGGTTAAAAATATTCGTTTCTTTCTTTGTGTATCACACAGGTTCCACTGGTCTTCTATTTCATAGACTAAAAACATAATTGAATGTTTTAATATTAATAAAATGTGCACAAAATCGATTATATTTTTTTTATTAAACATAGTGCGAAACTTTTAAAATCTCTCTATATAAATAATATAAAATTGAAAATCCATTTGTATGTTTGAACCTCATACTATTCCACACCCTTGATGGATTCGAACGAAATTTGGCATATGTGTTCCTTATCACTTTCCGAATGTTGAAATTATTTTCTTTCGATATTTTTACTTTTGCTTCCGTTGCGCAACTTCTGCTTTTAAGTTTGAATTGAATTGTTTTCTTTAAAAGAACAATTTTTAATTAGCGTCATCTGCAAATTCTTCTTCGAACATTGAAGAATTTAAATGCATATTAATTTTGATTTCTTTGCATTAGGATTTATCAACTTTTTGTTAAAAGTCGCAATAAATACTTTAGAAACCAATGGAAATGGTCTTTCCAAAACTTTCTCCTTACTTTCTAATAAACTTGTCAAACCAAAGAAGATTTACATGGATTGACGTCCAATAGTTACGAAATATTAACTTTTGGCGTAAGTTTTTACTGAATCTGTCTTGTCATCTTTCTCATTTGGCGATTAATCCCTGGCATGCTTTAATAGTATCCGAAAATCAAATTGGCGCTTTAGACGCATTTTTCTCAACCGATTGAAACAAAAATTTGACACAAAACTTAGTCATAAAATCACGTTCTAAATTTGATATATTTGAATTATCGCGTTTACATGTTTCTGAAAGTACAGACGGACAGATAATCAATCAATCAATCCTTTGTTGGATTTGGCTCAAAATGTGATAGGTATCTAGACTACAGATGTTAATTTTGTGTATCGAATTATATCTATCTAATTCTCTCCGTTTTGTAGTTATTTCGTTAAATTATATTCGAACAGCCGGACAGACAGATTTCCTCTGAGAAGAGTTTGCTCAAGGTTTGATATAAAGATTTTACACAAAATTTCATCCGTCAAGCTCAAAGCATTTTTGATTTATCTGTCACAGACGGACATTTTCCAAAAATGGGTTTTTCGAACTAAAAAGTGGAGATTTGTCAAAATCTCGAGTTCGAATTTCTTAATGATTACCATATTTTCTATATATTACGTATCCGAGAAAGTAAAAAAAAAATATTAAGTATCTGAATCAAAATGTCTTTAAGTTGCTTTCTTCTGGTATCGTAAAAATTTTAACTTTAAATTTAATCTTTTAGAAGCTAGTACGAACCTAGAAACTCTCAAGGTCAAATATATTGTTACGAACCTGTGATGCGGCTTTCCAGCATAGTTGGTTCCATGGGAGGTCCCAGAGCTTGGCGACCATTTGGCGGCTTTGGCCCCAAAATAGATTATACCCGAAACATCGAGAATTTTCCCGATCCGTCCAGTAGGAACCGAGTTACGCCTCGAACGTTCCTGATTAGTTGAGAGGCTTCTAGCCCCGCCTCCTGATGCCTATAAAAGGAAGCAGTCCTGCCGCTGCTGGTTGGTTGTGAACCAGTGGTGAGTCGAGTGGTGAACCAGCGGTGAATTGAGGAGAAGTCGGAAGTGACAGAGCAGAGTAGAGTGAACCAGAGTCGTCGTGGTGAATTGTGTGGTGAACCAGTGGTGAATTGAGTCGTGGACCAGTGGAGTCGAAGAGTAGTCGGAAGCGACGGTGAAGAACTCGTCTTCCAGGGACTAGCGGAGCAGCGACGGAGTAGAGCTGCTGTGTATGCTGTTTTGTATGCTGCACGTCTCGGCTGAAGATAATCGTCTTCTGTGCTGTATATAGTTGTCGTCTTTGTGCTGTCCTGTGTGTCTTCGTGTAAATAAACGTCGTTGTTTCTTTTTCTACTGCCGCCTGCTGATTGAGCGTTCTCCACACCATATAACTCCCACTATCCAAACGAACCCTGGAAATTTCGTAACAATATGTAGCCAGATTCTTGGAGATTCATAGAAATTTTTACACATGCACTTCAAACGCTGACGTTAAAATTGCTTGTTACCTGAATTCTTTAAAGTAATTATTAATAATAATTTAAGTTGAAATCTCTTATAGATTGGATATAAAAACTTCTTAACTTAGAAGTACACGATTTCCACTTTTTCTTGCATACATATAGAACAAATAGATTCAGAAGAAAGTGCGGGTTGAAATTGATATGATTGGAAACTTAGAATTTTAAATTTTTAGATGGTGGAATGTTTCTTCGAAATAATTTCTTCTAAAGTTTCCGTGGAAAAAAAGCAAAATGTTGATTCATTTCTAACTGCCTGAAGCCGTTGCTGTCGTTGAACATCTGTTTCATTTGCTTAGCAAGAGCTTTACTTTTATTTCTTCCGTCTGAGCAATTAAATTATGTCTGCTTCTAGTGACTGTAACTTCGAAATAGTTGAAAATCTGGTTAAAAGATATTGTTGCGAAATTTCCGGGGTTCGTTTGGATAGTGGAAGTTATATGGTGTGAAGAACGTTCAATCACCAGGCGTCAGTAAAAAATAAAAAAACGACGTTTATTTACACGAAAACACTCAGGACAGCACAAAGACGACAACCATATACAGCACAGAAGACGATTATCTTCAGCCGAGACGTGCAGTAACAACAGCATACACAGCAGCATATAACAAGACTCTACTGCAGACAGTAGGGCACAGCTTGGTTCAGCACTAGCTTCACTCCGTCGCTGCTCCGCTTATCTCTGGAAGGCCAGTTCTTTATCGTCGATTCCGACTACTCTCTTCTCTGTCGCTTCCGACTATTCTCGTACTCCACTGGTTCACCACTCCCCGGCAGCTGCGGCTGCTTCCTTTTATAGGTCTCAGGAGGCGGGGCTAGAAGCCTCTCAACCAATCAGGAACGTTCGAGGCTTAACTCGGTTCCTACTGGACGGTTCGGGGAAATTCTCGATGTTTCGGTTATAATCTATTTTGACGCCAAAGTCGCCAAATAGTCGCCAAGTTTGTCGCCAACCTCTGGGACCTCCTATGGAAACAACTATGCTGAGAAGCCGCATCACAGATGTGTAACAATATGCTTTAAAAAAAAACAGAAATAAAAAAACAGTGGTAGAATAATTCAAGTTAACGTTAATTTTAATGCATTTAATTTTTTTAATTAATAAAAGGTGAAGAGAATATTGTGCAATAAGGAAATTGATACTAATGAAATGGTAAAATTTTGAATTTTAAGTTGGTTTAAAAAAGCTTCTGGTATAATTTCCCTTCAGTAAGGGAAATTTTTGTAAATTTCAAATTGTTTTTTTTTTCAATTTTTAATCAAGTTAATTAAATTAATAACTAATTAACTTGATATTGGTTGAACTTCTATAAAATTCGCACTACTTTTCATACCATTTTACTGCATACAGAATACCACAATATTATACGCACTGTTAGACCAATGTGCATTCTTTTAAGAATAATGCGATATACAAATATTTGCAATTCTGAAATTTAATTATTGTTTCAGGGTGCCTGGAGATAAAGTGATTTCAGTTGTAGATTCTTTGAGCAATACATTTCTTTTATGAACCCTCTCCCTGATAAACATAAAACGAATATGAATGGTGCAGAACAAAAACATTAATTTAATTCATGGATGACAGTTGAAGATTTAGGAACAATACTTAAGACTTTAAGCGCAGTATGTGATTATAAGATGCAGGATTCTGAGTACAATTTTAAGATTTTGATGGCGAATTGCGATGGTTGAGTTCCAAAGTAATAAATGCGCTGATTATTTAGGGAATTTATGAATTTTAAAAGAATGATGTTGTATTTCATTTATTTGATGCCAAATATATGGTTTATTATATTTAAAACTTGTAGACGTAACAATGATTCTAGACAAAACAGATAATTTCTGTCTTTATTTTTGAACTGAATTATAGAAAAGATTTTTTTTCTTTCTAAGAAACTACTAAAATGGATTACTTGGAAAGACATTCAAAATTTTCTATTATCTCTGGCAAAGCAAGATTGGTTGCTTAAATTCAGTGTTGTTTTTAGAAATTTTACGAGATCGATTTTAATAGTATTTTGTGAAGAGCTATGATTTAAATGAAATAAATGATGCTTAAATTTCTACATCATAGAAACCTGAAAACTGCTTTCCTTTTGTATTTAATATGTATCAGGTCGTCGTGTATGGCGTGGTTGGATGGAAACGAGTTTCGAACCTGCAACTGCCCTAACCCAAAATCGAACAAATTGTATATGGTTGGTATAATTTTTGTGTATGAAAAATGCTATCTTTTAAAAAGGGAATTCCCTAGCGTTTTGTTGATAATTGAATAATCTTCAAATACATGTTTATCGCCCGCTATTGTTTATATTTCAAAGGGTTTTTTTCTTTTTTTGCTTGAAAAATGTAATCCCATTAAATACAATTCGCTTTCTCTATGTTTTTGAACCGTCACTCTGGTACTAAAATATCTGGACAAAGCATATTAAATTTAATAGGAAAAAAAAGAACTCTTTAGTAATAGTTGGTAAATCCATTTTCATTAGGTGTATAAAAATAACGCAGAAAGAACACTTCATCATTCACAAACTATTGTCTCTGCTGCCATCTTCCAGTCATTATATCGAAATAGGACAAGAAAAACTCTGTAGCAATTAACTTTTAATAACATTTCGGTTTTAATGGACGCATTACCTATATTAACCTCTCTCGCTTTTGCTTTTATTTTTCAAGTTTTGAAAATGATCTTATAGTTTGAAATATTAGTTCATAAATCCATCTCGATGCGTTGTTTCTTTCAATTTGTACCATTAGAAGCACCGCAACTTTCTAATGGGAAAGTTCAATTACACAAGTAATAGAGTTAAAGTATTTGGGACAAGCCATTAACAGGAAAAAAAATCTACGTCTCCTAATTCCGATTGGAAGGTGGTGATATTTCGTGAAAAAAGTGTAATTTCTTTTATGAAGATTGATTAGAGAACATTGTGAAAGAAAGTCATTCTCTTTGGTAATAAAATAAAAATATGGAACTACAGGAAAAAGTTTTGAAGATTATTATCTGAAGACTGAATGTTATTGATCCCCATCTTATGTACGAAAGATTGGTAGAGTTATTACAGACATTAATGATTTTGACTTCTAAGTAATGTGTAATATCTTTCAATGAACTCCTAGAAAAGCAATTAGAAAGAAATGATTCTTACTGTCTTTGCAATACAAATTTCAAATAGATATTTGAAAAATTATAACAAAATCAGAAAAGTTACTTAAGTTTTAAACTCTAGCGTATGGACTAAACTATTTTTTCTTGTAATTCTAATTTGATAGATTTACTTTCATGTTCTTTCCAGTCTGTCCATATGTCATGGGTAGTTTTATTACAAATGTGAGAAAAATGTGAATTACAACCTCAAAGATATTCAAGTGCTACCATACGCCTAATATTCCATTTACTTCGCACTGTTCCACTTCTTGACTTGCTGTAGGAATTCCGCAAAAGAATTTCTTTCGATGTAAAATTTTATCTTCTTTTACTGACTCTTAAAGGACAAGAGAATATTTCTTCCTTATAAATCGCATGTTACTAACACACCTATTTATTATCTTCATTCCGTACATTTGTCTGTCAATGAAATTTCTAAATTCACTTACAGGAATATTTAATCTGAATGAAATCAACTCATGATCGCGTGATAAAATGATATCCGTGATTTTAAATTTACTACTGATTGTGCAACTGCTGCTGATAGCATATAGGACAGTTACTTTAACGTTTGAAACAAATTTTTATTTTATTCTGATCATTCATTCATTTATTTGTTTGTTTATTTACTATGCATTCTCTTTGATAGTACAATATTAAAACTTATATTATTTACAAGAGAGGATAATTAGGCTTTAGAATATTTTTTTATCAACTGTCTAATTCATTCCATGTCGGATTTCTATTTCATTCATGTGCTTACGGGTTATTAGAGTACGTTCTAACAAAATTATGTTATCATTCTATGAATTTATAACATTTTTAGTTGACTTCACGTAAATTATTTACTGAATTGCTTTTCACTTTTTAATTCATTTATGGATAAAAATACCAGTGAACTCGGAAAATTTTAAGTTTAAAAGAATGCAATGCTTCGGAAGATTGGCCAATCAACGGCTGCTTCGAGATGGAGAATCCATTGCCAGTCTTCCACCAGGCAGCCATTGATCTTGTTTAAAATTGCCTAAAATAATGAAATTCAAAGCTTCATAATTCCGTCAGTTTTGGTTACAAAAGAGTGTAACTTTTCTGTTTAAAATGTTAATATATCGAAGATTATTTTACTAAATATAATTAGTAGGGTTGGAGATTGCATAGAAAAATTAAGGTTGAATATATTTTTTTTCAATATTATAATTATAGACTCAAGCAACAAAAGAAATAAGACTTTACTTTATTCAAAACATATTTTCAATTGAAAGTCTATGAGTATATGTAACGGTTAAAAAATTAGTTATTGTGTCACTCATAGGATGGATATCATGTACTCTATTTTAAGATTTATTAAACGAAGAAATTAAGTAGCTGAAAGAATTCCGTATAGATCTTCATTGGTAATTATACAATTACTGATTTAGAATAACATTAAGTACCTAAAGAAATTGTTTGCGTAGAACTAAATATAATATGCTAAAATTACAAGAGCTGTATAATTCAATTATACTTAATTAAGATGCGATTATAATAACTGAGAATATTCTCGGTTCAATTCAGCTAATTCAATATACAAATGTATTTGTAAATAATACTGTTGACATCGATAATTTCAGAGGATTTACCAAGAATTTCAACAGTTGAAGCCACCAGATTACTTATTGTCCTTTGCAATGAATGAAGATAAAACCTATGATGAATTAAATAAGAATAAAAAATGTATACGAAATTTATTTGCAGTTTTGTAGACTGTTTGAATTGTTTTGAAAACAATTTTAATTAGCAAAGTTTAAAATTGCTCTAATAAAGTTTAAAAATTAAATTCGGAGCTTAAAAAAAGCTATTTTTAGAGTGTAAGAATTTTTATTTATTTTTTCCCTTGCAACACATTTTTACTCGATAATCTTTAAAGAGCTACAATAGGGGCCAATAAAAGCGAACTACTCCAAAGTTTTGTCATAAACGAAGTTGACATAATCCTTAATTGAAATCTTTAATAATTATACTGACCTGATACCATTACAGCTGACATTTAAGAATGATTCTGAACTGACTGGATTAAACTTAACATTTAAGAATGATGCTAAATAAACAGCATTAAAGATGACATTTAATAATGATGCAATAGTAAAAGAATTAGTCAGCAGTGGGTTCATATTGCTAGCTGATAGAAATTACTTTCTTTTTTGCAATATTACTTTTCCACTTTAAATTTAGAATGCTACATTCATTCTTGCCAGTGTAGGCTTCCCCTAGATTTTGTTTTATGCTCTATAATAAAGATGTCACCCTCCTACATTAAATGTACGGATACAGGATTGGGTCGGTACTCGAGTACTTAGAATTTTATCGCCCTCTATTTCAAAGACAGCAACTAGGCAAAAAGTTGAAAATGCAAGGGGGGTCTGCCCCTCTCTCTCCTCAGATTTATGATTGGGCTGACATAATAGGATGTATTTTGGGTTGGTTATGACAGAGTTTTTGGTTTGGTTACGATAGATGGAAACTGAAATTTTATGCAAATCTACAATCTGGGTTGCAAGACCATATACCAAACTTCATTTATCTAAATCATTGCATTTTTGAGTTATCACTATTACATGCATGTGAACAAACATAGATGGTTAATTCATTCCCCGATTTGATTCGAAATTAAACACTTATTTATAATTCTGACGAAAACAAATTTTATCCATTTAATTCTTTTCAGACAGTTGAACATTTTGTCGAAGCATTTTTGTGAAAATTTTGAAAAATATACAAATTTGGTATAAAGTTCACATATCAAATTTCATCCGTCTTATTCAATACAATTTAGTGTCACCTAGTGACAAACCTGACAAACATAGTTTCACTGATTGTGTTCTTTGGATTCAAAGACGTCTAAAAGGTGGAGATTTATCAAAATCTCGAGACTATTTTTATGTTTATAATATTCTTTCTTCTTGTATACTTTGTATTCGAAATGAAATAAAAAGTGTAAATGGTGCGTTTTAACTGGTTGCAACTGTAAAAGGCGATATTTAGATAAATGATATAAGACTTTAAGGCCTAAAGAACCATTCGGCAGTGATGTTACAATTCAGCCTGCCAGCTCTTCATGTATTAAAGCCTTCATCTTTAATATTAATGTCGGCCAATATAGAAAGCGAGGGTCATAGAGGAAGGGAAATGGTAAAAGGGATCTCAGATGAAGCTCCGAGGAACCCCGGTCAGGAAGCAAGATTTCCTACGAGAGCACTTAGGGGATGGTTTTACAACCCAAGAGGGATCCATTAGATTGAACATTGTACCCAACCATGATCCCGAGTATGGACCAGAATCAGAAAACGGTGGATGTCTTGGAAAAATATATTTGTCTCTGCATGCTGCTGACCATAAAAGAGAGTAGAACAAGTTCACCGTGTAACAGTGTAATGAAATTAACGAATGGGTGAATTGATTTGCTTGTTTTTATATAACCTTCTTTTTATTTTCTTATTTTTTTTTCTTTAAGAGCAGAAGTATAACACCAGATTTCTTGTCTCTTCGTACAAAATGTATCTAAAACCATATTAAAATTATCCGTGGAGCTCCTAATTATCCGAGAATCGATTAGTTTCTCTGCGGAATCACTATCTTATTACGGTTTTCTACCCCATGAAATTGAGTTCAAAAATGATATATTCTTTTTTACTATAAGTAATTATAACTTCTCAAGCTAAATTCCATATTTTAATATAAGCATTTAGAATAAATACTGAAGACAAATTTTTCATAAGGAGATTTTTTTTTAATTTTATTGACGACAAACATTTTTATCAATGGCATATGCTTTTACAAAAATCTAATCTTTTATATAATCAATAGAGAAATAAATTTATTTGGAATTTTGTCGTATTTTTTTCTTTATTATGTAGAAATTTGTTTTCAAAAAATACAATTTGAAGCAAGATGAGAGTCCAAAGTCATAAATCAAGAAATAACGCCTGGTTTCTTTTGGGATTCTTTTTACAAAATAATCCGTCTTCTTATCTAGTAGTTGTTATCGTAATCGATGGAAAATGCGTTGAAAACCCCATTTTACGTCTACAACAACGTATCATTTTATCAGCAGGTCAATGTTTCCCATTTTGAGTTGCAGATCAAACTCTTTTCTTACTGCATTTTAGATTAAAGACATGGGAATTTTTTACAAAAATATTAGGGAAAGACTATTTTAAAAATTCTATATGTATTCTATATGAACATATGTTCTCCTTTTATTTATGGTGGTGTAGCGTGTGAGACAGTATTTCTTTACATCCATTGCCTCTTTTCCATTGTTCTATCTTTCTCCAAATCTAATTTATGTTTTATTTTTACTTTCTTTTTTAGTCCTAAATGGTACATTAACCAGAATAATATATAATTAAGATAACAATAATGAAAGTTTGTCCAAACAGAAAATATGTTGAAACTCATGTATTAATACAATGGCACTCAAAATGGCTTCCATTATGATTTTCTCATGCATGGAACCCTCATGAGGTTAGTAGATTCCATCAGTGGCGATAGGACCGTAAATCAATTATAATTTCTTTGTTGTGTCGTTAAAGAGAGACGAGGAACTGTTTATTTATTTACATCTTCAACCACATCTTTCAAAGTTATTGGTCAGTATTTTTGCGTGCATGTGAACTCGATGACTCAAACGCAGTAAATTAGATAAATAATATTTAGTATGTGGTCTTGTGGAACAAAACTGTAGATCTGCGCAACATTTTTATTTAATGGATGGAAAGGAAGGTTTCCAAAATGCAAACTGTTTTCTTCATCATATTATATAGCACAAAACTGTATCACTATGCATGTAAATTAGATGGGGGTGGGGGCACAAGCATCAATTACCCTCTTCCTCCCTACACTACCTCAACCCCACTATACGTCCAGAGAATGCAGATGAGGATTGAAAGTGAATACAAAAGAACGTAATAATTGTTAAACAGTCGAGCGGGGAATATTCAACGCTGGTTTATTTTGTGAACTTCACAGCATATTTTTACACATTAGATTAGATAAGATAATTTCCAATATCTGTTATTCAGTTCTTACATTCAAAAATCGTCCCTAAAAATGTTGAAGTTTTGGGATTTTCTAATAAAAATTTGAGAATTTTCAAAACCTTTCACAAGCAACTCGTGTTTTTTTTTTCTTTCGTCGTTTTGAATTCAGGAAAATAAAACACATCACTAAGCTCACGCATTGCATTACGTACTTAATTTTCTTTTCCAATCTTTAAAATCAGTTGAGCCATCTGGCACTTATTCGCATTATAATTGGTATGGTCGATTTTCCTCCTTAAAGACTTAAATGCTTCGTTCGAAAACTACTTTGTTGCTTAATTCGCTCAACCTGTCGTGGTGAACTCAAATTAAATGTCCCTCCCCTCTCCTCAACCCTCCTACTTCCCTCCTCTTTGCATCCGTTCCAGGAAAAAGGAAAGGAGGATTGCGAAAACGGCGAACGAAGCAGACAAATGACAATAAGAGTTCCTCTTGAAGTTGCCAAATACTTATAATAACAGAGGATGCAAATTTATACCCTCTTCTGTGTTGTAGAAGTCAAAAGGAATCGTCGAAAACCGTCTCCAGCCTTAAATTAGTAAGAAATCTTCCAGACGCTGCAAAACTTTTCATGCGTTATCTTCTTTCTCAGATGATGTCTAAAGATATGCAAATGTTGGAAGATTTTCCATGAAAGGCTGTATTTAAAGAGTCGTCTATCGTCCTGGCAGCTGTGGCTTAAAAGACGGACGAAAGTCGATTGTGGGAACATCGGAATATCTGGAAGTTTTAGTAAACTTACAAAAGGAGAATTTAGAGAACTTCTAATTACAGTCAACGAAAACCTTTGTTGATTTAGAAAATTTAGTTGTTAAATAGTTGTTTGATTGAGTTTCTGTGGAAGCATTACAATATAATTAATTTTATATGCTAACACTGTCTTTTACTTAGTACTTACTTAGTACTTTTTACTTAGTACTCTGTCATTTATTACATTAAGTTGCTGTTTAAATTTGTTTGGTATTTAATTACCGATAGCCAATTAAAAAATCGAATCTTTTCCAATGAATTGAGCATTTCAATTGCACAGTAAAGATTTTCTTGAAGTTGCTTCGTTCCTTCTGCCAAATTCACTACAGGAGTTTAAATAAATATCATGTTAAATATTAAATTGGAAGAGAGTACGAAAGTAAGATCTTTTTGCCGTAGAAGATATATTTCAAAATTTTCTTAAACTGTTTTAATTGCTAGTGGCTGAGAAAGAATGTAAAAGAAAAATTCAAGACGAACCAAAATAAATATGATAATTGCAAAATGAAATGTTTAACGGATTATGTCTTTATTGCAGACACTAAAAAGAATTCTGCTGATGCAGCTTCACATTTTTGGTGAAAGAATCTCCATAAAATTTTAAATTACAGTTATGAAAGGTTCTTTTTGTGTTGCAACAGAATCGGATTGCTTGAAGTCAAACCGAGTACTGCACGTTTGTCAATTTGTATGCCTCCGCCCCCCCCCCTATCTTCCTAAAGTTAAAAAAAATTGATTGCAGCAAATTTGGTGATTTTTATGATCAAAGAAACGGTATGTTTTGTCCATCTATTGGTTTCTAAACAATTCAGTCTCCCAATATCTTAATGCATCATTTAAAGGCCTGCATTCCAGAGCAAAAATGTAATATCAGAAGTTCTACAATTTAATCAGATGCTTTCCGAACGTCTTATCTCTATATTCAAAATATTAAGAGAGACCAAGAAGCCAGTTCCCCAGCCTCTGTCAATGATCAAATTTCTTCAATTCTTATTCCATATGGAGGCTCATGATTCTAAGTCTCCTATCAAGTCCCACAATCTAGTTTCAATAGATAATGCAAGATAAAAATTTCACAAAGCCCCAGCTTTAAGAATTAGAACGATTTCGCAATTAATTTCACCATTTTTTTTTTTTTTTTTTTTTGCAAATATGGCTAACCAATTAGTCTGATCTTAGTTCATTGTGGGTATATAATCTTAAATAAAAGTTTCTTTTATATTGTAATAAGATCACATTCATCAAATTTGGTCAGCACGATTAAATTAAAAGTTTTAATATGGTGAGAATACAGCTGATCACGGAAAGGAGACTTTGAAAAATTAATCAATGATAAATTGAATGGAATCTTGTTACTTTCTTTAAAAATAAATGCCTGACTTCTAAATAAAGATTCTGCATTTATCTTTGGCGAAGAAACTAAAGCAATCTTTTGGCTGGAAAAAAAATGGAAGCATCAAACGATATCATTCCAAGCTTTCTATATGATGAGCCATTTTTTTTTCTGCTTTCTGTAGCTTCTCTGATCAGACTCGCATCTTGTTACTTTTATATTAATGCCAATGAATGGGTTACGAGAAAAAGGAATGCAGCTGTCGAACTGATAGAAAGTGAAACAACTTTTGAGCCAATGGCAAGACGGAATCTCTGATAACTACTCAATATCTTCACTTAGTGCTTGGTTTGTTTAACGGTTGGACTATTTCTGTTTTCTTTTAAAGGAGATAACTATTAATTCTCTTACTAATATTACATGTTATTCAAGCAATTTAAAGGCTTCTAATTTTGGCAAGGGGATTTTCATATAATATTTAATATAAGTGACGGAACATAGCATCAGCAATTTTAACTGTACTTTTAAACAGTATGATACCATCGCATCCATTTTCCTTCTGAAAAGTTAGATATCGTATTGAATTCAATATTGCGTAGTTCGTCATGCATCACATAAGTATAAGTAACCCCATCATCCTCCGCATATCTTCCTTAAGTTTTCTAACGTTTAAACAATAATCATTCTTAGCTATTTCATAAGAAACATCAATATAATAAATTTTAATTATCGAGAAAAAAACTGCAATATTCTTTCCTACAAACGATTTTAAGGCTATTTTTATCTAAATCGTTAGTAGGAAATTTTCTAAATAACAAATTTTAAAAAACAATTTTAATTAATTGAAATATTTTTGAAAAATAATGAAGCAATTTGAACTGATGGATAATGAATTAATTCCCATGCTTAAAGCAAAATTGCGAAAGAAAAAATCCTTTGTGGTTGAATTTGACATTTTGCAAATCCCTGAAATTCAAAATTTAAAAGGAATTCAAATTTCCATTTGAAACTCGGTTCAATTAGTTTTTGAAGAATTTTGTTTTAGTTTTTAATTAGTTTTTGAACACATTATAAAAGAGTTTTGCTATTTTAAGGGGAAAAATTTTGATTCCTTTGGAAATTTCGAAATGGATTGTGACCTTTTATTTTCGAAAGTAGAATAGGTCTACTTTATCAGTTGTATATAAGGTGTTTAAAATTATTTTACTTGAAGAAATTAAAGAAAATTACCAATAATTCCAAACAATAAAATCGTGGTTTGATATTTCTAATACCGGTAAATATTTATATTGTTGTTGTTGTTTCTAATCCCAGGTGTTATAACTGTGCTATACTACCTCCATGAAACCAAAGGTCTTTAAAAAGTCCAAAAACAATAGCGGATCTATTAAAATCTCAAATATTTATTCATATAGTTTTAAGAGTACAAAATGTTTAGGTATGTTGGAGCACTCTCACAATTACGAATTAAGAAAAATGTAAACAACACAATATTATTTTCGAATTTTAAAGAAACCATATGGTACAGAATCTTTTTTAAAGTAAAAAAAATAATTTAAAAGGAAACTTTAAACGAATGATCGTCTTCATTAAGGATTAATTAAACAAAATAATTCAATAATTTCTAAATATATGATAAGGAAAAATAACTTATTTCTCGGCGGTAACTTATGATAGTTAATGTAAGGGTAACGAATTAAAAAAATTACTCCGGTCTTTAATTACTACTATTGAATTTAACCAACTCTCAAAAAAATAATAAATTCAGCTAAATGTTTGACATATAAAATTTTTTTAGTAATTTTAGAGATTATTTTATGTTTTTGGCAGCATTATTAAAAAAAAATGAAAGACATATAAGTTTCTAAATCTACTATTAGCACATTTTTTCCCACACATAGATTTAAATTTTTTCCAATACAATGCACAATGAAAAATATGAATAGAAAATATTAATAATTTTTCAATTCATTTTATCTTTTCAAAATAAACGATAATTATTTAAAATGATAAAGCGTAAAGAAAAAAAACAATATTTTATACAAATTTATAAGCAAATATTAGTAAAAAATAAATCTAAAACGACCGATTTTGAGATGAAATAACAGCTATGATTTCATAGTTCTGCGTCAACCTTTTAAAAACGCATCTGCTGTCAAAGAAGCATACGTAATAATAATGCAATACTGGTAAAAGCAGGTAAAAAAATTGAGATTAAAAGATGATGACGAAAATTGCCATTTATGCTTTATTCATTGCCTATGTGATTTCGAGCTTCAAACCCCCTAACCAAAACAACATGTTGTCACATGATAAAAAATAAAGCTATGTAAATTACATCAAAAATTATTTTTGAGGATTTTTAATCTCAAGGAAACTAATTATTTATTCTTCTGGTTGCTTTACTTCTTTCTTTCTTATGATTGCAAATTTTTCAATATAAGCAGAGAATTTTTATTGAAAAAGATTTGTAAAAAATACATCTTAATTTTTTTATATAACTCTATTTATAATTAAGAAGAATGTGTGTTTGTTTCTAATTGTGCATCTGTTGACGCTCGACATACCGTTTGATTTAGAGCAACCAAATTTGATACAATTATGCTTTGAAAAGCAGAAATGTGAATTTTAATTAATCAAAACTTAATTGAATATTTGACATTTCTCTCCAATAACGTCCGAAAATATTATTTCAAAAAAGTAATTCTTACATCACTTTAAAATTCAAATAATTCTTTTCATTGATATCAATTTGGTTGTTGTGCGATTTTTTTTTCGTGAATATTGGCATTTCTTTTTTTTTTTTTAATTTTGCATAATTTTCAGTAATACTTTTCATTGTTTTAATAAAATAACGTTTTGTTCATTATATCATAAAATATTTAATCGCCTGACTTTAACATTATTGGAAGCTAAAAAGAAAGATTCAGTTTAGTATATATGTGAAATCAGAAAGTGGAGCCTTAACACAAAGAAAGGCAGGACACAGTTAAAAGATGGGTTATTGGATTTTCCTATTCATCCAGAAGTATGAGAAACACAATAAATTTCAAATAAAGAATAAAAAATAAGCTTCATTTAAGTCTCTTTTTTTAATATTCCAAATGACCATTTTGTTTTGTTATTCTATTTTGTTCAGTATTATTTCTTAATTATTTTCTTTTAATAAGAAAAGGTTGATCTTCGTACTTTCTATCTTTTCTCATCGGAATGGATTAATGGGAAAGGTATCCCTTGGATTAGTGTAATAGAATGTGCTCCATCTTCATTAAAATTCTATTCGTTTGCGTCGAATTTTCTGACTAATGGCATTCATCTCGTATAATGAATTGAAGTGATTAGTTCCCTCTAATGGACTGCTTGCAATGGGGAATAGCGGAATTGCTTTTTTTTCATTTGAGGTCATCAAAATTAAAAAAGAGTTCTCCAATTATTTGAGCTTTCAAGATTTATGTATATCTGTAAGAGAAATATATCATAAGTTCTAATCAGTCGTTTGGATTTAAGTTCATTTTATTGAACAAAAAAAATTATCACAGGTAAATATCTGCCTCTCACACATTTCTTATGTACAACTGGAAATCAAAATTACATTCTTTAAAACATTCTGAAATGACTTATTATTAAAACAAGTATATACATTCAGATATTTCAAAAAAAATTTCAATATGTTTTATATATAATATTGAAATATCTTTTATATCAGATATTTCAATATCTTTTAAATATTTAGAATATCTTTTTTTTAAACCAACTGTTCGTGAACTATATCTGGAAATAACAAAAATGTAACAATTCAAAAAAATAAATACATAAAAATAAATAAATAAAATTCAAACCTATACTTTGAAGAATTGTAACATAATAATCTTTTAAGATTGTTTCTTCTACCATTATTTTATTTTAAACATTTGTTTCTTAATTATATAACATTATCATGTGAAATAACGTGCATGCAAAAAAACAAAAATACTTTTAATATTGTCACAACGAAATTGAATGCAAATCCAGTAAGCAAACCATTGTGAAGTATCGTTTTAAAATATACTGAAGATATTTTAAAAAATAAATTTATAATTGGGGGAAAAAATATAATTGAAAGATTTTTTTTTTAAGGGTCCATGCAAAAAATAGACTTGCACTATTCTGCACGTTACCTCTTTTATATAATTAAGAACGATTTTTTAAGTAAAGGCTAACGATTCAAACCTATATCATTAACGTGGAATACAATTTCAAATCTCTTTTATTTATTGTTTTCTAAAGTTGCCATCCATTTGAAATTCACGTTGAAAAGTCGATCATTTGAAATAATGCACCGAAATACACTCATGTCCAAAATTAAGGTCACAAACATAAAATCTGAAAAAAATGAAAAACTATTCACTGTGTTGCCACGGAATTTGGCACAGAGGTACACTACAATGGAAGAAAGAACCTAGACACATAACAACATGAAAAAGATTTTAATTTGGAATTAAGAAACAGGGTATATGAAAAAGTGTTACATTATGAATCAGAGATAAAGCATTTATCTCGGGAAAAACCTGTGTAATATGGAGTGTGACCACCGTGCACTGCTATACAGGCTTCACAACGAGCTTTGATACTGTTTATGAGGGTGTCAATAAATGCTTGGGGCAACAAAGCCCATTCTTTCAAAAACGCGGCTTTTAACTCTTGGAGGGTATTAGGAGAAGGGTTACGCTGTGCAATGGATCTTCCGAGACCATCCCAAACATGTTCAATAGGATTGTGATCCGGAGACCTTGAAGGCCAGTCCATACGTCGAATATCCTCCTCTTCAGGAAAATCATCAAAGGTCTGGGCTCTGTGTGGACGCGCGTTATCGTCCATAAATATGAATTCTCGGCCAAAAGCACCCCGGAACAATCTCACATAGGCTTTAAGGATCTCATCTCTATAGAGATGTGCATTGACAGTACCTGCATCGAAGACGTGCAGTGGTGTACGACTGCTCAACATTATGCCACCTTAGACAAGGATTCCTCTGCCATCAAGTCTGTCGATTTCTTTTACGTAGGAGGGATGATAGCGAGCTCCTCGCTCTCTCCAGATGAAGATTCAACGAGTGTCACTCTGTGTGGTAAATTTTGACTCATCACTGAAAAGAACACACCCCATTCTTGCTGTGTTAGGCAACACAAGAACCGGGCTTTTCTGTTGGATGCAGCCAAAGGGGCACACTCAACTGGTCACCAAGCATAAAGGGCCGTCTCTGCTAGACGTTTGTATACTGTTTGTCTGTAAATTCTTATTCCAGACGCAGCAGCAAGGTCAAGAGCAAGTTGAGGAGCCGTTATCAGCCTATGCCGTCGTGCGCTTAATGTCAAATAGCGATCCTGTGCAGGCGTCTTTGTTCCTTGACGGCCTTGACCGGCCTTCCTGGTTACAGTGCCACTTGTTCGGAATTGATTCCACAACTTGGATACCACTTTCGGTGCCACTTGTAATCATCGAGCCACCTCTGCTTAAGACTGCCCAGCTTCAAGCCTGCCAACGGCTATCCATCTCAATGAATCGTCTAAAGGATTATGAGAACTCATTCTCACTGAAAACATGTTAATTTTTTTGTTTTAATTCAATATTCACAAAATTGCAGACAAAAATACCAGATGCCTAAACGGTCTAATTCCAGTAGTTCCTCAAAAACTAATGCTAAACAACATTTTTCCCCACAACAAAGGTTAATATCGTGTTGCCGGTCCTTTACAATATATAAAATATAATTTGTTTAAATTTTACTGGTAGCCATTTAGAATTACTTTGAAAAACATCTTTGTGACCTTAATTTTGGACGTGAGTGTACTTACATGCTGTTCCAAAAAGAGGTATAAACATGGTTTATTTTTAAAATTTCGCTTCTATTTTAGACTATTTACATAGAAACTGTAAGTAAAATATGAAATAAAAATTTATTTGGACTTGAAGAAAGGATTTTTTTTTATATTTTTCTTCATAACTAGTATAGTTACTATGGGTTAAAATTTTTAAAAAAAATATGGTGGGGAACAAACCAATTCGATAGATGATATATATTTTAATACTTTAGTATTTAATTTTAAAAAAAAATCTCTATAATCGTAATTTTTGGACATACCATTTGTACACTTATCTCATTAATCATGTTTAACAACTAACGTAAGACTAACAACTAAGTGTGAGGCATTTAAATGCATTCGTGCATTAAAGAAGTATTCGCTATCAACCAATTGTTGTTGACATAAATCTTATGGAGGATGTCATTTCATATTTATAGAATCGATCTCATTTCACTATTATTGCAGAGAAGCTTCATGATATGCCTTGAATTTCAAAATTTATCCCACAATGTGAAACTGTTTGCGTTACATTTTCATAAATGTTTCATGCAGAATTTGTTAATGCGGCTGAAACATTTTTATAATTTCATTTTCTGTAGAAATAAGGTTTTCTTGTTTATACTACAGAGAATGGTATGCACTTTATCAAGGACACACTCTTTCGGATGCTTTTTATAAACTTGCTTTAAAACAATTATAAATGATTGTTTAATAAGTTTATTTTTAATATTTTTCAATAAATACATTTTTATTTCCTCGTATACAAAATATAAAAATCGTCAAAAAATTCTAATCCAGATTTTACTAATCTCCACGTTCTAGATCTCCCTGAATTTGAAAAACATACTTTTGGAAAACGTCCGTCTCCGAATCCGCATCCAGATAACTCAAAAACGCTTTGAGCTAGATGGTTGAAATTTGGTATATAATCTATACACCAAATTCTCAGATTTCTTTCAAATTTTGAGTAGAATCTGTTGAGAGGAAGTCCGTCTATCCGGCTGTTCGATTATAAGTTATTACGATAATTACAAAACGAAGAGAAATATATAAATAAAATTCGGTACACAGATTTCACATCTATAATGTAGACAACCGTCAAATTTTGAGCCAAATCCAGCCATGGGTTGACTGTCTGTCGGTCTGTATTATCAGAAACATGTTAACACGATAATTTAAAAACGAAATAACTTAATATATCGAATTTTGTATGGGATTTTGTGACTACATATGCAGTTTAGTGTCAAATTTTGTTTCAATCGGATGAGAAAAATGTATTTAAAACACAAATTCGATTTTCGGATACTATGAACACATTCCAAGTATTAGCTGCCAAAGCACTCGCCAATAAGGACACGATAGATTTTTAAAAAAGTGAGAAATCCACGCCAAAAGTTAATATTTCGAAACTATTGTACGTCGATGTCGTGTAAGACGTTCTCGGTCGTGGCAAGTTTTATTAGGAAGTATGCAGAATTTTTTGTGGAAACCATTCCCTCTGGTTATTTTATTTTAAAATCAAAAACGTTTGTACTGGATTTCCTGTGTTTTGAATAAGTACTACTTCCTCAGAAAATTAGTTCGCAAAATTGCTATCAAACGTCCAGTCGTTCATTATTACGAAATGCATATCGGCGTAAAATTTTGGGTGTGGCGATTGCGTAAGACACGTGACATCTGCTGTACATTTACAGCTGTTGAAAAATATCGTCTGTTATCGTTATTCCAACTGTAGCAAAGATGTGTATTTGATGAAATTATTCAATTCACAAAACGAAATGCTGACCAGAATGTATCTTCACTTATATCAAGCACATGAGGTTAAAAGCCCACAATGAGTAGACAATAGTAATTTTTTTGAAAGCCTTTAATATATAATAATTAATTTTTTAAGCCCACCATGAGAAGTTATCGAACAGCTTTGTGTCATTGATAATATTCTATGCTGCTCCGCATTTCCAAAACAGGAGTGACAGATGGATACTCACAGAACTGGGCATTTAAACACTCAGCACACAACACACACATTGGTTTTTAAAGCAGATGATAGAATTCTATTACTCAAGAATGAAGAGTTATTCCCACACTGTGGCAATCTCAATTCTGGCGAATGAGTAGCATGTTGAAAAGCAGATTATTTACCGATCAGAAAGTCGTATCATACCCTCGTATCCGTAACCATTCTGGTCAATGAACGGTTTGATGGGTGTGCCATAGGAATTTTATTAAACATTAGAATATTTACAGAGGATGAAACACAAATAAGTTATGTAAAGAAATAAAAAATATATAAAAACGGATTATAATGCTACACCATTTATTGCGGTTTTCTACTTTGAAATAGGATAGAAAAAAAATACCTGGAATAAAAACCGACAAACATTATGAATTGTGAAAAATAAAATAAAAAAAGCAAGAATTCTGTGATTATTGCACTTGCTATCATAACATATTAGATGAAAAGGCAGTTCGTTTACTATGTTATCATTATTTTTTATTAGTTAAAAATATCTAATAGAAAGTAATTTGGTTAATGTTTACAAAGAAAATCTCTATTAAAAAGATATTTATGGACGTATATGAATGTGAAAAACTGTGGAATTATTTTTCCCCTTTTTCTTTGAATCTATTACTCTTGATGCTGGAGGCTGGGGAGGAAAAAAGAAATCTCTATAGACATTGATATTTTCAGACAAATGTAAAGGAGTTTCTAATTACTAATCTGAAATATACAATATAAAAAACATTTTAGGAATGAATCTTTTATCTTTATTTCATTCTTAAATAGCATTTTTACTCTTAATTATATAGCAACGATAACAAGCATATATGCGAAAGGCGAGTTTAATATCGCTACAATGCGTATGTCTATAAATGTAGTAACTGAAGTGATGAAAAGTATTATTGTAAAACAAGTTGAAATTATTAGAATTTTTTTCTTTATTTAAAAATATTTAATAGTAAATAAATAAAAGATATTAAAAATATTGAAATTGGAAAAATTGCATTAAAATAAAAATGATAGCAATGATAAGTCAGATTTTTTTTTTACTTTAAAATTTTGTCAGTTTGTTTTTTGTAACAATATACTCTGAAATTATTGAAGAAAACCCTAAAAATGTCTGCTTACTTTTCATTGAGAATTTAATTAAACGTCCAATTAAAAAGTAATTATCAACAAACCTTAACTTAATTTTTTTTTTTAAAAATATTCACTGTTTATATGAAATATGTTGCAAAAAAGACTAATATATATATATAGTAATTTTTTAAAAATGAAAATCTCCCATGAGTTTACCTTTCAAAAAATTCTTCCAAAATCAAAAAGCACAAAACTCTACTAAAAATACAAAATCTTGAAATATTCAAGTTTGGAATTCTAAGAAACTCGAATATTTCACAAACACGCGTCCGTAAGGAATGCTGCTGTTTCCACCCTAGGGTGTTCGAGAACAAATGAAGAGAAAGCGAAGTGTCAAAAGAAGCACAACGATGTAAAGTGAAATGTCAGAAGTAACATACTGAATAAATGCATGACAGCATGGCTGAAAACGAAGCGTGAGATTGTTTGTTCCAGAAAATATTGAGAAAGTTAGTAGCAGGAATTCTTTTCTGGATGATTTCAGTCTTTGTTAACCTAAGAGTTTTTTAGACTAGCATGCTTTCTGGGGATTGTACGATGAAAAAAATTCCTTAAAAAGTAATTGGATCTAGAGTTATTAAATTTGGTACATAATTACTTCCTGGATAATTGGCGCTCAAGAATAGTAAGAATTTTCAAGATTTTAAATAAGAAAAAGTAAGTAAGAATTTTCAAGATTTTAAATAAGAAAAAGTAAGTAAGAATTTTCAAGATTTTAAATAAGAAAAAGTAAGTAAGAATTTTCAAGATTTTAAATAAGAAAAAGTAAGTAAGAATTTTCAAGATTTTAAATAAGGATAAGTAAGTAAAAGTGCTCAAGATTTTAAGTAAGAATAAATAAGAAAAATTTTCAAGTAAGAATAAGTAAGTAAAAATTTTCAAGTAAGAATAAGTAAGTAAAAATTTTCAAGTAAGAATAAGTAAGTAAAAATTTTCAAGTAAGAATAAGTAAGTAAAAATTTTCAAGTAAGAATAAGTAGGTAAAAATTTTCAAGTAAGAATAAGTAAGTAAAAATTTTCAAGTAAGAATAAGTAAGTAAAAATGCTTAAAAAATATTTTATTAAAGAATTCATAAACAAATAACGCATCAAAAATTTATTTGAAATTAAACATTATCAACATTCCGAAAATGTTAAGATATTAGTATATAATTATTGTTTTTTTTTCACCCAGGTTTCTATCTTAGAGGAACTAAATGCATGACGCCTTGAAGACGTTTAAAATCTTTATTGATCATCCCTCTCTTTCTCTTCATATATATAATATAATGTAATATAATATAATACAGTGGTTATTTTAGCCAAATGGCAATAAATAATCTCAAATGTAAACAAGTCGATACATTGACATTTTCAGATGGCAATCTGAACGTTTCTATTACTAAAATTAGTCCAAAGTTTCATTATTTAATCAAGCTGCAAAATGTTATTAGAAATATTCTGGAGAGGATTCACCGTGTCCCCCAATTCAGGCAGAGGAAACAAGATGTAAAAGAAATTAAGAAATAAATGTCAAATAAAAAGTTTAATCGAACATGAAAATAGATTGTCGTCAGATAAGTAATCGCTATGTCTTAACTATGGAAATTGATGACCATATTTTCCCAAAAACTATTGTAATGTCACAAAAATGTATTTTACATTACTTTAAAGCTTAAGAACTTGTCTTTTAAAAATAATTTAATCAACTTCATCTCTGGATAACTTTTTTTTGTTTTTAATACATTCTTTTTAAATTGTTTAATTTCATAACAGTCCGTAGTAATGTTTTTAATATTATAATGAAATTCAAATTCACCAAACAAAACTTTTAATCCCGTGTTTTTACTGATGTTAAAATTAAGATTTAAAAAAATCTTTCTTTGGATATTAACTCCATCGAAACAGAATTTCCATTTCTGCTTTTATTTTATATCATATACACTTTTTAGTCAGAATTGTACCTGTTTAAATGTTGTTGATAGATGTGAATGTTTGATGAATAGAAATATAATATTCCATGCTTATTTATACTAAATCCGATTTCACACTGAATCTACTTTATCAAATACTACCTGTTTGATTCGCTTATATAAAGGAAACATATTTTCTATGACCTTATATAATATAAAACCTTTTTTCAGATGTACATGACTCTCTTATCTATGTCAGAAACGATTTTGATTTAAAGAATTTAAATAGTAATTTGAATTTGAGAATTCATTTGGATGATTAAATAAATAGAAATATTAAAATGATTGAAAAAAATCTTCGTTTCCGTTTCTAAGAAAAATTATTTTAATTCTGTGGAATAAGAATCTAAAAATACTTTTTACACTCTTATTTATGACTCTTATTTTTAGACTTTTAAATTATTAAAATTTTTCGAAATTTAAATAATTTATTCCCTTGACGTTTTCAAATATTTTGGAACCCCTGGTAAAATCGCCTAGGACATTTTCTCTGACTTTCCTACCCTAGTGAAGCCATTGCTCACAGTAATTTATATGACTGATTAGGTTAAATTAATGTTTTTCAGTTGTATTAAATAGCATCGAGATATTTTTAAAAATCCATCACGTTTTAATCATTTATTACCCTAAAAAGTTCTGACAGAACAAGCTGGTCAACAAAGGTGACTAGTATGTTTATAAACGTTTCTAATTTCCAACTAAAACAAAGTCTTGGTAATACTTGGTAAATAATGATATATATTTATATCAATTTTATTGTCCTCATGAATGACTTTTGAGGATATCGTTATGCTTTACTTGATGGAGTGCTTTGTTTTTTTAGAAATTATTACCTGTAATTAATGGGATATTAACTGTATATCATGTCTTATTAAACCGTAATTTCTTCAATGTTTGTAAGAAAAAAAAACATTTTTGATGTTATTTCAAAATTTTTTTGTCAGTAAATTTAATTGAATTTTTGCAAATTTATCGTTATAAGTTGTTAAGACACTATTTATGATTTTTTTTTTTTTTTTACTTTGAAAAAGTCGAATATGTAAAAAAAAATTTTAAATCTTATTAAATTATCAGTTTTTCGCACGCTATTACCTTTTGTCTCCTTTTATTCCCAATAGATGGCGCCTCATCGTCCTCAGCTTAAACATTAGATGATCATACTATAAGTTCGAGATTTATATAGCTCTCCGTTCTCAGCTCAAGTTTCATCTCATTGGAGAGAGGCTGCATCACAGTGTGTGGACAGGTCTGCTCTTCCGTCAGCGAACAATATATTCCCGGAAAACACTATAGCGACCGGCGTACATTCCTTATCTCCTGAGTTCAGTTGAAGCGCATATTGATCAAAAACGGATCATTTCTGCTACTTTGAAGGTGAGTGTAAGAGAATGTAATTTATACATTAATTGTGAAATATCATCTTATTTATGATTTTTATTGCTTTTTATTTTTTCTTTAAAGAGACTAAATTTTTAATTAAATGGTAGTTAACTGTTATTACTATGTGCAGATTTATTAATAATTTGCTGGCTTTAGAGACCAGATGATTGGTGGAATTATTTTTAATATTTAATTTCAATTAAATATTCTGTGCGTGTGTCATAAGAGATTTAAGTTCAAGGCTCCTTCAATAAAGTATCATTTGTGGTAAATAGAAATCCATAATATCTTATTAGCCTTACAACTGTTTGGTTTATCATGCACATGAACCTTTCTAAAGGTGTCATGTTCATGACATGATGGACATGGATGAAAAGCGTAATTGCGCAGTAATCTATTTTCTAATTGTGCGCTGTCATTTGTGACTTTCTTCTTTCTCAGTTGAATTGCATATATAACAAAAATAGTCTTTTTTTGTTTAGCTTCCAACAGTAGAAGAAAAACATGCGATTAAATATTTGATAAAACAATGGAAATATTTTGAATTCCATTGAAGTAATGAAAACTATTTTTAAAAATAAGGAAGAAATGTATTTTTAAAATTATCATTTAGAAAAAAAATTGCGCAGCAACTAAATTTATACCATTAAAAAGATAATTTTTTTTAAATTATAAAACGATGTAAAAAACACAACTTTGTGTAATAATATTTTCAGAAATTATCTTTGAAGAACCCCATAATCTCGCTTAATTTTTAATTAATTAAATTTTAACTTCAAAAAATCTCCACAGTACAGATTTGAAATATCAAGGAATATCTATGCCAAATTTGGTAATTTTAGGTCAAATAGTCTGTCCTATACAACGCCACATACCTCCATACTCCTTATTATTGGTAGATATTTATTTTTTTAAAATCTTCACTGTATGTACGTTATAAATGCTATTCATATATATATATATATATATATATATATATATATATATAATATAATATAAAAATTCCTTAAAAAAAAGCACGATTCCAAGGGCTTAAGAAAGAATAAAAAATCTTCTCTTCGAAAGGTTAAATAGAAAAAAAAAAAACTTGCATATCTTTTTTTAAACATAGATTGACAAAAGGATATGATTTATCTTTTAAGCGTTTCATTTGCATGCCTTTTAGAATTTTGTCTAGTCGTAATATAAAGATTAAAAGTTCATTAATTTCTTTTTTCACATGAATTAAAATATATTTGTAATAAATATATTTAGTTTTGATAAATTTTGGAAATTGAAAAAGTAATAGATTGCATGTAAAATTTAAGATTTGGATAGTTTGAGAGAATCCGAGTGATAATTTTCTTTGTTAAGTGATGACTAAATTTTTTATATTTATGGTTCCAAAAACAAGTGAAATTTTTTGTTCATTAGTATTTAGAAAACTGTAAATGAAAGCAAATTGTTAATTGCCAATAGTTACGTAATCAACAAATGTTTCCAAATAAAACAGCAGATTTCATTTTATTACCTAGGTTGTTTTAAAGAATTAAAAATGGTCAAAGAATTCGCTTAGTGCTTAAATAAGAAATAAATATTTGTAGAAATATCTTACACTTTTGATTTAGACTTCAGTGTGATTTAACTATCACTGCTATGGGAGTTTTTGGATGTCATGAGTCCAATATTAGAGACAATCTGTTTTCACTGAAGGTTGTTTTTTCCTTTATTAAACCACATTTGCAATGAAAGTAGTTTTACAGAATAAATAAGATTACTTTTTTTACTGATTTAGCATAGAAAAATTATTGCAATCGTCAAAAAGTTCGAATCGAGATGTCGACGAATCTCCACGTATTTGAACTCCCTGAGTTCTAAAAGCACATTTTTCGAAAATGTCCCTCTGTCTGTCTCTCTGGAACAAAGTTAATTCAAAAAACGCTTTGAACTAGACGGATAAAATTTTACATACGGCCAAATCTGTAGATTTCTATGAAACGTTGAACAAATTTCATTCAGAGGAAGTCTATTGTTGTTTATTGTTCGAATATAAATACATACGATACTACAAAACGAAAAAAACTAGATAGATAAAATATGGCACACAGATTAGACACATATAGTGAGGCGCCTATCAAATTTTGAGCCAAATCCAATAAAGGGTTGATTATCTGTCCCGAACTTTTCCAACGTGTAAACTTAATTACTGAATGACTTAAATATATTTAATTTGGCATAAGATTTTATGACTACAAGTTAACTTTTGGATCAAATTTTTGCTTCATTTATTTGGAAAAGTACATCTAAAGTACAAATTAGATTTTCGGTTACTATTATTCGAGGGATTAATCATTAAAAAACTCGCCACGGATGACACGATTGAATCAGTAAAAATGTTAAATTTACTTCAGATATAAATATTTCGTAACTATTGTACGCCATGCTGACATTCTCTGAGACAACGTCTTAATAAGAGATTATGCGAGAAAGTTTAAGAATGATCACTCCGGCTGGAGGTTTTAGTTTTAAGAAAGTTTATTTGTCCAACTCTTCAAGAACTAGTAACTATAAACCATAAAAAGATCGATAAATTGTTACTCATGTTTAGCATCTAAAAGGGACCTAACTAAATGAAACTTGTATTTGATTTTGTGACTACAATCGTAGCTCTGTTTCAATTTTTGTTTTCAATCGGTCAGAAAAAATGCTTCAAAAATACATATGTATTTTTCTGTTACTTGTGTATAAACCACACACCAGCGATTAATTGCCAAAAAAATCGCCAAAGGTCACACTCTATAAGGCTCTTTCATAACTATTATTCGACAGTAGCATGCGATTAATACACAAGTACCTTTTTTTTTTTCTCTCCATGTATTACCCTCTCATGTGTGGAAAAAAAATCTTCGCATATTGGCTTTTACGGCCTTACCCAAGGTCCACGAATTTATGGGGGGGGGGGGGAATAACATCTTATTTTGAGAGCATTCCCGCAGGCTTTTCATACCTTTCCATCTCAATGTTTTCAAAACGTAGCTTTATGCATCAGTTTTAATCATATATCCGTTTTGCAGAATTTCAGGCATAAAAATAAATGTAATCATATCATTCATATTATCATTGGTGCTAATAATCGATGTCTGAAATGTCTGCCTTTCAGTCTTTTGTCCAGAAGTACAGAAAAAGGAACGCATACTGAAGAATTATATTTTATTTATTTATCAACGGATTGTATTTTTTGTTATCAATATTTTTGCTCACAAATGGTAATAACAACGATAAAAAAAATTCCCAATTTTTTTTCCAAATAAACGTTAGCTGCCAATAGTTTAGCAGTTAATGGTCACAAGTTAAATATCATATTGTTAAAGTGTATAGATTCGGTGAAAATTACTTGGTGCAATCAGAAAAAAATCTTATTTATCCAAAATACCACTGATTAAATTTTTTATATCTTATATTGGAACTTATTTCACTAACAAGTTATTTTTTTTCTCTACCTTACGATTTTTATTATTTACACTGTTTTAAATTTTTGTACAATTTGAGTTTTTAAAAGATTAAAGGATTTCCTAAATTCTGTTTCTTATCCCATAACTGTAAAATCTTTCTCACATTTGGTTAAAACAAGTAAATAGTAAATAGGTAAATAATAGTAAATTCATAGTAAATAACATTTTTATGAATAGTAAATTCACATTTTAGTTAAAACCAGTGACAATTTCATCAGCAAAACTGAAATGAGTTTTAAGAATACTTTGAATGACTTGAATTCTGAAATAAATTTTGTAGTGAATGAGATATCTTTTATAAAATTCGTGATTTAGTTAAATGAGAATAAAAAAAATATTTTTAAACTTTGTTTTGCGCTTCTGTGACCATTCAGTGTTTTTAAATTGTTCAGAAACACAGCTTAGCTTCTAGGGTAGAGCTGTAGAGATTGCCAGAAAATTTACAACAGAAGTTTTTTTTAATTATTTTTTTTACTTCACATCACTTATTTTGTTAAAGAGCTTCGTATTATTTTTTTTTCCAAAAAAATCACTTGCCAATTTTTTTTACTCTGCAAATGTTTTGTAGAAACGTTTTTAAATAATAAAATAAAAGAATTTTTAGAAAAATTTGAATCTATCAGATTTTCGAAATTTTTTATTGAAAATGGTTGTGGTTAATAATAATTATTATAAAAATAGTTAACTCATTAAATGATTTGTGATCAATCTTGCATTGTAATCTTGACTGTCAGCATCAGCATTAATTCATAAAATGCTATACGTTTGCATCATTCATATTTTTTAATTAATTTTTATAGTTTAATAAGATTATTTACTTATAAAATATCAGACAGGTTCTCTAATTTATTAAAATTGAGATAAAAATGTGAGATTTAGTTTTTTAGTTATTTCTCTTGTATTCCTTAATCTTATTTATGAAAATCTGCAAAATAACAACTAGTAAAGAAAAAAGTGCCCGATAAAAATTCAAAATAAATTCAAATAAAATTATTTTCATATTTAGAATAATCTTAAGTTATAAAGGAAATGCAGAAAAATAAAGCATAATGGAATATTATTTATTATTATGATAACAATTACTTGAAAAGTAATTTCATCCTTTTGTTTACTTTCAAATGAAAAGATGATTGCTTCTTTCTTTGATTTTCAAATAATTATTATTGAAAATTGTTTTATTTGTTGAACTCTTGAAATTGGAATTCACTTCGCCAACTCTCTTTCCTTTGAATTTTAATGTTAAAAATAAGTATACGCGTTTTGAATTACGCAGATGAAAAAAAAATTCACTTTATCGTTTGATATCTAAATGCAGATGTTCTGTCACGTTTTGAACTACGATTGTAGTTATTTGTATTTTTAAAAATTTTGTGTTCTTCTAATCTTACTGAATTTTAATTCAGGGCTTTTTAAATTATTTTTAAGATTCCAAAATTCCTTGTAGGTTTAGTTGTGATATAATGCTGTTATAATATTGTTGTCTTTCTTTTTCGCATTCTTCCATATGCATATGTAAATACTGTAGGAAAAACTTTTGAATTTAATAAAAACAATATTCTAATTCGTTTCTTCTTAAAAAAAAGTGTGTATTATTAATTGATTAAAAATTAAACAAAATGCTAATATTTTTTCATCACAACTTCCAAGATTATAATAAAACAAATTGTTTTTACACTTTTTAAAAATTAAAAAAATTCAACTATACCAATTAAGTTCCGAACTATTTTTATCTAATATTAGTGTACTTTTTTTAAACTCTTAAGTATATTTTATAACAATAAATTTCATTGTCATCATGAAACTCAATTTTTTTTTCCGGAAGTCAACTTTGCACCGTGCCACACCCTTTTTCTATTCGTCCTTTGTTACTTTTATTTATTTTTCTGCTTTTATGAGTAGCATTTTATTTTTGTATTTGTACAGAATTTTTTTTATTTTATTTGCGACAGTTGATATTTTTTCTCTTCTAATTTCCCTGCGTCTTTTTTATTCAAATATTTGGAAACCATGTTTCTTTTGCCAAAATTAAAATGCAATCGTATACAAGCAGAAACTCATTTCCGTTGAAAACTCCAAATCGAAATAATTCTCACCAGAATGAATAATCTTTCACACAGCACATTTTTAGCTCTCCTCAATCAATCACTTCCAAATCTGCGTTGCAAAGTTCTAACTGCTGAACTGTTTGTTATGAATTTTTCTATCAACCCACCAGGTTCAGACTCAAACATCTGCTATTTATTCCATATCGAACAAAGGGTTACATGGAATTGCAGACTTGTTGATCACGAAATGCTGAACACAACACAAGCTGTTATCGCTGTCGTGAAGAAACAAAAAATGATTTTTCGTGTACTCAACACGTTTTTTTCATGTTTGCAAAAATGTTTTTGTTTCGATTTAATTATCTAGTCCCTTTTGAAAATTCATTTTAATAAAAGTATTTTACCAGTCGTTCTGTGTATTGTCTGTAAGTTGAAGATATCGTGCAGGCAACAAATGTATATGTAGAATCAATTATATATACATGAAAAGTAGCTCATATTATATGAAAATGAGAGGGATAAATAGAATTGCAAAAAAAACTTTAGTTGGGTAGCGTGTTTAGTTAAAAGGTATAACTTAGTAATGAGAGACATGTTGGGAAATATTGCATGTTCTTACGATAAAAAGCAATAATCATAGAAACCGTTGGTTGTGGCCTGCTTTCAACTATCTCACATACTCCCTAATAAAGGTATAATTCCCCTTCTTCCTTGCAAAAAAAATCATGATCATTAATACCACAAGAACTCAGATTTTTATTTTCCCTTTCCACACCTAAGCATTTTGTGCTTTCTAATATAATAAAGTAAACAGAATATGCTTTTTGTGTGGCATTTTTTGATCGGTTGAAACCAAAATTTGAGACACTGCTACAATATTGGTAATAAGATCTTATACCTAATATTTTATTTATGTAAGCTGTTGCATTTCTGAAATATCGTGTTAACATGAATGCTTCATATATGCGAAAGTAAAAATAAAGCTTAGAATCACATGCAACATGTCCTCTGTACGTTATAATTTATTACATACATAAGACCAGAAGGACTTGCATCTCAAATATTTGTGACAGGAATTATTGTTAACCTTCAGAGCATCAGACTTGTGGAACGATATCTAGAAGGCTTATGCGGTCGAAATTTGAGACAGTCTAAACTAAATATTTCTGATTGAAACATTATTATAGTAATCCAAAATAGAATGCCCTTTAACTAAATTTGGGGTTCCATGGGTTCTCTATTGTAATTTGAATCAAAAGATATGCAAATTGACACTCAACGAATTTCAAGTCAACCAAATCAACAAAAGTCAACCAAATATACAGTCATGATTTTAGAAAAAGAAGTTTTAAAAACTTAGTTAAAGATGAACGAAAATGCCAAAAGAAAGCTTTGAACATCTCATCTCTATCAATAAATAATTTAAAATTTACATCTTTAAAATAATCTTATTTACCAAGTTGTTTTTTATTTTTTAATTTGGAATTATATCCTTCCGCCTATGGACTCAAGCATTCAAAGTGCTAGAATAAAGTAATGCGATACGCGGACATTGTGGCAAAATTATAGATTTTTATTAAATTGTTGGCAAATTTTTTAGCGAATTGTGTTTGATAATCTATTCGATTGCACATGAATACAATAAGTCAAAAATGTAATTAGACAAGATTTTTTAAATGTATTAGTTAGTAGAGGAAAAATTAAATGTATTAGTTATATAGAGGAAACTAAGCATATACTTTTATCAGCATAATTTTATGTATGCATAAAACTTTGTATTAAATTAATGCTTGGTTTGTCTATCGGTATATCTATTCGCACGTACATGCAAATAATAATTGAAAAATGAAATGTAATTTATAACTTTATATTTTTACCAAAACAGCATATGTATGTCAAGTATATCACCCGCAATTTTAAGATTACGTATTTATAATATTGCTTCTCTATGCAGTTAATTTCAGAGTAAGAAAAAGAGTTTTCCCATATAGTTCTAACGGATGCTGCATGAATGCCTTGTAAAGAACCCGGTCCTTGACGATAAACTGGACGCGAATTGGCTGATTTAGGCAACAAGGATGAAATATATTGAACTTTAAAAAATCTTATCTTCATTAGAGTTCGAGTTCCGCAATATGCTCTAGAACATTCGAAAAACAAAGGCGTGCAAATAAGAACGAATCATTAGTTAGTAGATGAGTTGAGAAAAATGAGTAGTCTAGTGAAATCTCTCTTTCGATTGTTGATCTTCTATTTTCTTGTATGTGTGATGTTCCTTCTAATTGTAAAATTATTAAAATATGCTATTGACATTGAGAATGAAAGACTTTACAGAATTTCAAAACTTTAGTACATGAGGAAGTGATCAAAAACTATATACAAAAATTCTTCCGTAGAAACTTGAAGCATGCTAAATTAAGTAAACGCATTTAAAATGATATCATAATATTTATTTTCAGTAATAGAGTAAGCTGAATTAAATACAGCAGAACTTCCTTTCAATAAATTTATTTAACGAAGTTTTCTATTTAACAAAATTTAAAGCAAAACTATGCCTTTGATCGATATTTGCTTATTATTCAAAAAATAATTTATACTTATCTATAATAAAAAGTATAAATATAAAAATAATTTATATTTATACTTTAGCTTTCGTGCCTTTTTTAAACTGCTATTAAACAGTTCTATATAGACCTATTAAGCTGCTCTTTACAGAAGGTATAGAGTATCTTATTTTCTCCTAATTAATAAAGATATAGGAATTGATAAACATACAGAGCGTGAAGTATTGCAAAGTGTTACAAAACTTAATAAAGACAATATCGTAAGTGATGAAGTGATAAAGAAGTTATTAAAAATAAACTTCAATAGAAGGAATGCTAATAGTATTAAGACAATATGATGGGAACTATAGTTTTAAGAAAGTGTTACTGATAATACGTTTCAATCGTTAAAAAAAATGTGAAAATTTCTATGAAAAAATGTTTTTCATAATAAACTTGTACCAAATATCATTAATGATATTTTCACACTTTACGATCTTTGTTAAAGCTGATAAAGTAGATAGATAAGTTTTCAGTTCAAATTTTTTTCTGGATTTTATACCAGTTGAAATACCCAGTGATACTCGGGATGAAATTTTCACTAATTAAAATGTGGAATTAACCACCTTAAAAACTTCATTAAAAATTTCATTTAAATATGTTAATAGTCGTGAGCAAAATTTTAATTATGCATTGTATGCTAAAAAGAAAAATCTATTTAAAAGCGTTAGACGATATCCCATCTCGTCCATAAACGGACATTTTTAAATAATTCCTTTTTATATGCAAAAGCTTATATCATATAAATTATTATGATACACAAAATATTTCTATAGTCTGCATTTTTGTTTTCAATTAACAAGTTTCAGAACCCTTTCAAAACAAATTATAAATGCTGGTGAAAATATTTTTTAAAATAAAATATAAATATAAAAAATATAGGTAAAATAGTTCGGGTAAGATGAAAACCAGTCTCTTCGTTGCCTAGCAACGCAATGCTTATAAATATGCTTGTTTCAAAATCGTCTGCGCCTTTTAAATTATTTATTAAATTTTGAGAAGTTAATCAAAATAAAAGAAAATATTACCTGGAAATGACATCGGTATAATTAAAAGGATTTAATTATTTTAAGATGATATAAAAACATTTCTTTTAAGAATATTCGCACTGAAATTACTGAGGGAAAAAACCCCACAGAATGTCGATTAATTTCTGATTGATTAAATATTTTCAGCTTAAGCATTTTAAAAAGATGGCAGTATTTCCCCCTCTTTTTCTTAATAATTAGGATTCAAAATATGTTTGAATTCAGCTCAGTTGTTTAAGAGGAAATGTGGGATATATATACATGCCCACAATGAATTTATTTACATTGGGATTTACAAATTAATTTGTCATGAATTTTTTTATAACGAAGTTTTTAAATGGAATAATAAAAATTCATTAAAGTCTCATCTATTTACATTTTATAAAATTTACCTTCATTTAAATTTACTTTTGACAGAAGAGGCTTTGAAGATACACAAAATTGAAGATTAAATGCCGTTTATCAAACATATATCAGCCAGTTCAAATCAGCGCAAACTTCGCGAGACGTCTCGGTTGAAAGGGCTGCCATCTCGCTGATTTAATTTAAATGGACGCACCTGCCAAACCTGCCCTGACAGACAACTTTTCCTTAATGACCACCCTTTGCAGTCCGCCTAGAAAGCCGACCACACCTCAACCCTCTCTGTGAAGGTGGAGTTATGAAGGGGTAATTCATCAAATCGCATGCGGGGATGGACGGCTCTGTTTCATCCAGAACTTTAGCTCGTTATCTGAGCTCGATCAGTTAGTTTGCAGAGAGATAACTCGGTCTAATTACAGTTCTAGCATCCAGAGATGATAATGTTCAAAGCATGTCGTTTTTGAAAAGGCTGTTTGGCACGTTTCACGAGATGAAGGTGATTTATGCTATCTCGGAGAACTGAAGTCCTTCCAGCATTGTTCCATGGAATTTTCTGTTATTAAGTGGATTACATTGTCTAATGAATTAGCTCTTCGTAATTGAGGCATTAACGTGCAAAGATGAAATTCTGTTTTTGTGTGAATTATCTTTAAAGTATCATGGAAAATCGAAATATTAAAAGTTAAATGGAGCTTGAAAAAAATTTGTACATTTCTGAACTTGCGAAATAATTATCGCAATTGTGACTTTTTAGCGAAAATTGTTTTATTATTAATTTAAATCTTTAACTAGGAACTCATAGATTTTTATAATGATTTACTTTGTAGTCTTTTATATTGCTAACCAAAACTATTGGTTAAAGTATCGCATGGTTAAGGTAAGCAAATTAGACGAAAATCGCAGTAGGTTTTATCATTTTGCAATGAAGCTTTAAATTATTCAACAGTTTGTAAACTGATGTGTACTTTAGTAAGGTACTGTACTCACTGAAACTGTACCTTGAGAATTGATAGGCATCTAGAGAGTTTCTTGGATTTTTTCCAAGTAAAACACAAATGCAAACCAATTTCTTCTAAAATTTCTCTATAAAAGCAGTCTATTCCCATTGCCATATATTGGAGATAATATAGACTTCTACCTCAGCTGATGTTTATAATCTCCATTCTCTCTTAAACGAGAGAAAAATATCAATTCTTTTGAATTCCAAACTAGTCGATTTTTTCCTTCGAAATTAATTCTTTTGAATTTCAAATTAGACAACCAAAATTCTAGTTAGTTAAATCATCGCATGGCTAAGGTATGCAAATGTGATGAAAATTGCAATGGGTTTTATAATCTTGCAATGTTGCTCTAAATGAGCGTTATTCAACAATCGGTAGACTGATGTGTACCATAGTAAGAAACTGTAGCTTGAGAGCTTGTTGACTTCTAGAGATTTTCTTGGGGACTTTTTTACCAAATAAAACACAGATGCAGGCCAGTTTCTTCTGAAAATCCTCCATGAAAGCAACCTATTCCGATTGCCATTAATTAGAACTAATACGGACTCCTATCTCAAATGATGCTTATATTCTCCATTCTCTCAGAAACGAGATAAATGCATCAATTCTTACAAATTTCAAATAGTCGATTTTCAGAATTATTATTTGCAGTTAATTTCAATCAAATCTCTTACACATAATCTGATATTTGTGATCCCTCAACAATGTATATTTAAGCGTCAAATTGTGAGAAATTTTAAAGACATATAATTTTAATAATTTTATACTTGTTCCTCTAATTTTATACATGAATGTACATGATGGTGTCAAGTCTCATGCATCACAATTCCTTTGAAAACTTAAATGGGTGGCAATCAGTTTCTGAAATATTGTTTTTCGTTTCACATCATATTTATCAAGAGAACTATAGAGCTAACTATTAAATAGGAGCTTTCTTTTTTTATTTGAAGAAAATCACACGATAATATATATTAGATAAAGCAATCAAAACTGTTAGGATATCATCACAAAAACGAAATCAATAGTTGAGAATTATGCATAAAAAAGCCTTTTTCAAAATTGCCCAAAGCTAAGAAAAAAATTGCACAACTAAATCGATATCATTATAAAGAGCAAATTATTTGTACATTAGTACCTCTAAAATATATCTCTGCCAAATTTAGTTGTTCTAGTTAGGCGATCTATCCTGTAGATTGCTAGTACATACACATTTTCCTTATTTGTAGCTGTCATTTTTTTTATGTATAGGAAACTTTTATATTACAGAAATGCACTTAAATTATAAATGCAAGATATCTGAAAACATCTCTTTAAAAATTTTTTTGCAGGAAAAACAAGAAAATTCTTCCCTCTCTTCTCAAGTCTTTGAAAATTAAGATATGTTTTGATCTATTTAGTTTTATATTTTTGTCTTTCATCATTACCATTACATCTAACTTTTTCCCTTGTAGCAATACAAGAAAATTGGGAAACTAATTGATTTGAAATGTGATTAGCGTGTCTCATAAATTTTGTCCAAATGGAGATTTATACTTTATGAATTACTGCTATAATAATGCACCCAATCATCCGTGGGATATAAATTCTGATGAATAATATTTATACCGTCTGAACTAATTTTATAATCAATTTTTCTGTTTTTTTATTTACTTATCGAAGTGAAAATTCTGTTGCTAGAATTGTGAAGCAGAAAATACGTGACGGAAATCAGCATGAACTATGGATAGGAGTTGTAACTACACTTGCTTTAACTATTGGCGATATAGACAGAGAGGAATTTTTTGTCATTTTTAAAATAATAAATTTTTTTCACTTGGTTTTTGTTGAAATTTAACTGCTTACAAAGAAAAATATTTGAATTCTTTCACATCTTTTCGATTTTTTCCTGTCATTTATATCTGTCTTTTATTCCTAAATTTTTTATGTTTAGAAGATTTTTCCTTATATCTGAATCGATCTTCGTAAATGAAAAACATGTGTTGCCATTTTTAGGTCAAAGATTCATAGCAGCAGATAATATATTTAAATTTATCTTGAAGAGAGAAATGCGAAATAAAATAAAATATGAAATTAGTATGCTCAAATTTAATCGTTCACTTTTTCTTCGACAGAATTTGGAATTGTTTTAATAAAATTAAATCTTGTTTAAGCTTTCAGTCGCAAAAAATATAATCCTTTTATTAATTACTTGCTTTATTTACTTATTTAGTAAAATTGATGACTTTATTAATATTGTAATAAAATATTTCATATCAGAAGAAAGAAATTTATACAAATTAAATCGTTTACACAATTTTTCTTCAATAGTATCATAATTTGTATAATAAATTACTTTTGATAAATTTTGGTCGAAACAGAATAATATTTGGATTGAATTAAATTAATTTAGATTTCTTGCATAGAATTCGCAAAAACTAAAAATTTTATTCAATTCTACAAATTTATGACTTTTTTGCAATATGGATTATGCATATTTTGACGTTGTTTACCATACTAAAAGAGTAATGGAAGTGGAATTATTACAAAAAATTTATCCCAAATAACAAATGTTCAGAACTAATGGCCTTAAAAAACACTATCGATTTTTTTTTTCTTTGTCACAATTGCAATGTTAAGACAAAACAAATCATATCCTTATTCCAAAAATTACGATATTTTCATTCGTTTTCTTGCAGATATATCTTTCAAACATTCCTCCCTAAATTGACATCTGTATCAGAGGTAAGTGACATACATCTTTACTTCCATCTGTAATTTATGAGTGGGAAAACATGAGCACTCAGTCATTCCGAGAACATAAAACATGGAAAAGCTTTTGCAAGCTGACTTATGGATTGGATCTTTTTCTTCTAGATTCATTTGATTCTTGTGGTTATGGTTATATAATGGTTATCAATCTTTTATTAAATCTGAGCCCACAGACTGTGTTGCTTTTTGATTAGGTCCTCCTTGAGTTAATTGCTTAATTTTAATTAATGATAAAATATCATAATAAGATATATATTGTTGATATGTTATAGATTTTGTATTATAGTTATAACTAGAAGTTGACTGCCCCCCCTGCTCGTTTCACCCATCCCCCCTCAGAGAATATCAATCAATGTGTGATTTGGGATATCTGCGTTATCCCAACTTCCATCGCTGGCAAGCCATTTAAGATTATCATATCATAAAATTTTATAAATACATTCGTTACTAAAAGTAAAGTTAAACTATTTAAATTGTATGAACTATTAAGATTTATTTTTCATAAATTATTAAAAGCTAAACCATTAATTTTTATAACTAAGATTTTTCTGATAGTTGAGAGATAAATATGTAAATAAATTGAAAATAAAAATATACAATTCTTTAAAAATTAAAATTAAATATACTTTTCTTTCCCACTTTTTATAAAATGTACTTCATTAAAATTGGCCGACATAATGTTTTGTCGGGTTTATACTCGACCAATTATAAGATGGCCGGGAGGCAGCGCATGCGTAGAATCACTGAAATGCGTCAGTGGCAAGTGATTGTCCCAACGAGACAGCAAAATGCCGCTGTACTGTATTTTTTTCGTACTGTGCATGCATTCGTAGAGTTTGGCGGCTTTTTTAGCGTGAAAAAAATTTATCATTTATCATAGACTGATTCCAACATTTTTTGCTCTTTGTTCTTTCTGATGCGATGTTGTGTGTGTGTGTGTGTGTGTGTGTGTGTGTGTGTGTGTGTGTGTGTGTGTGTGTGTGTGTGTGTGTGTGTGTGTGTGTGTGTGTGTGTGTCCATTTTATTTACCATTTATATACTTTTCCAAATTTAGGTATGTTGGCCTTTTTATTTATTTTACTATATTTCTTTGTGTTCATATCCATCATTTTAATACAATTCGCAGTTAAAAAGAAAAATGCAGGGACGTCAAAACGGCAATTTATAGCCAAGCATGGAATGACTGAATCTATCTTACGAAAATGTGGCAAAAATAAATCAGTCCCTTTCTGCGCATGCATTGTCTTACTGGTCATCGAGGTCTTTACACTGGTCTTACCGAGTGTAAACCCAGCATTAATAACATCGAAATAATCGCCGAAGATGGAAATAAGATAAATGTTGCCATTCAACTTTGATGAAATATATCTTATTACAAACAGATATATTATTTTAAATTATATTTGAGCAATAATGATAGAGCATTTTGAGTGATTAGCTATACTTAAGAATGGCGAAATTTATTGATGGTATATAAATATATATTAAAATGTCAATAATTAGTTTATTTAAAAATTTTGTATTTTTATTCCATATTTTTATGCAACGTTATAATGTTTGCTTCGTCGATCAGGAATTATTTATTTCAAGATATATTGATTAATAAATAGCCCTTAAATATTTTTATTCGTTGAGACTTAAATTGCGGATCTTTCTCAAAAATTTTTATTGATTTTTTTTATTTCTCCATTTCCAATTGATTTTTTAATTTCAAAACTTATCAACTAATTTATTGTTACCTTTATTTACAATTTAAATTCTAAAGGGGAGTGTTTTTGTATGAACATATCTTTTTATATTCTTGCGCATTTTTAATTCTTAAACATTTTTCATGTTTGTAAAGATAGAATTCTGCAAATTTTTGTTCATGTTATAAAATATTAGCAAGATTTCAAATTTTTTGTTTATATATATATAATATATTGTGCTCATGATATATAGAAAAAATTGTGTGGAATTTCAAATTCTTTTTGTTCACGTTTGAATTTCGTTCTAAATTTTTGAATAGCTATAACCAAAGATAATACAATTTTAATATTGTTCTTAATTAAGGGTCATTCGATTAATTTTGATTTCATATTATATTTCCATATTATCCATATTAATTTCGATTCCAGATTACATCTTATTATAAATCTGATAAAAATTCCGATTGCAAGAGTCTGTAATATTTATAAAGTTCACTTATAGAACTCATAAAAATCAATAAAGTGGAAAATAAATTTAATAACAATTAAATTTTTCGTAGTATCCTGTTTATATCGTTTGGAAAGTTAAAAAAAATCATTTTTTTGTTTTTGTTTATCAACAATTTTTTATCAATCATACATAAAAAAAATCATCATTTAATCAATCATCAAAAATCGTGAGCAGTGGTAAGCAATATCATAGAGAAATGATTTGAAAAAGAATATCATGCGAGAGAAAATGTTTAAAGATTAAAAAAGAGAAATATATAGAAATTTTAAAAATAAAATACTTAAAAATTGAAATATATCAAAAACATGATTAAAATTTTAATTTGTCGACAGCAATTCTTCAAATCTATAGTATTTCTCTTATTTACAATATCTATGATATTTTTCTATTCATGGTAGTTCCTATTTTTTAATACTAATATTTTCTTTGTTTTTATTTTTAATAATATTTCTCAATTCATCTTTCTCTTTCTTCATTAATTCTAAACGGCCATATCCCATTGATTAAGAATTATTGATCAAAGAGGAAGAAAATATAGAAATGTTAGAGCATCCTATTTCGTTGAGAATCACTGAAATAGCTAATTGATAAACTTTTTGTCTTATAAAAATTTATCATAAGAAATGAAACTATATATTTTTTTCGAAAATAGCTTAACTGATTACAGAAATATAACTTCTTTCTATCATCATGTTTATATTCATTCTTCTTATATATACGGCAATACATTCTATAAGTCAGAATATGTATGGATCTAATATATCTGCTATTTCTTCCAGTTATTTATGAGAATAAGAAATGCATGTTCTATCAGCAATATGTTAGGATAACATGCAAAAGCTTTTTCAAGTAGACCAAAGGTTTTTTGATGTATAATTTTTTCATAACATGGCTTTTATTGCAATACCGTGAGCTGATATATTTTTGTCAAGGTGTAATGCAAGGAGATGCAATTCATATAATTTAAGGAATTAACTTTTTCTTTGATAGAATTATTTGTTTTATTTTTTAAGAACAAGGTTTATTTGTTTATACATCAAAGGTCTCAAACTGGAACTTAGTTGTGAAAGATTAAACAAAATGTCTTTTTCCCAAGTCAGTCTTATTAGTTATCAAAAAATAAAAAAATAAAAAAAAGAAAGCTGTCTTACTGAGAACGTTTCATTAAAAGAATTTAGAATTTATTTGTTTAATTAAGTCACATATATTATTTTTAATTGCAGACGATTTATTTGCAAACGATCATGCCATGTAAGTTGTTTAACTGTCATACTAAAAATTAATTCAGCGTTTCATTAAAAGAATTTAGGATTTATTTATTTAGTTAAATCATTTACATTATTTTTCATTGCAGACGATTTATTTATTTACTTATATGATGTCTTGTAAGTTGTTTACACTATCATACTGAAAATTGATTCGCCATTTAGAATAACAAATGTGAATGTTTGTGTTATGACGATCTCTAAATCATATCATTAGATTTAGAACTACCGAATTTAACGCAGATATATTTAGAATCAATAGATTAATTATTAAGATCTTTAATTATCCATTTAATTAGAAACTAGACTGAAATGCGAGGGTTTTTCAATGCATTTCATCAATAATTTTCTGAAGATTAATTTTACCCTAAATAATTTTTTATTGTCTTAAAATACAGATTATTATTTTATTATTTTACGAAAACTTTTCAGTATTCCGTAATGTTTTATCCAAAATAAATAGCAATTTAAATCCTTATGTTTCATATACAAAAGGGTAATGGTCTTATCAGAAAAGATAGCGGGGAAAAAGGTATGAAAGAAATAAAGAAAGAAAGAAAGAAAGAAAAAAGTAATTCAAATCTTTGTTTGGAAAAATTATAGCATGATGACATCCTGAACTCAATTCGTCTATCCTGACGCACAGATTGCACCAGCCATTGAATTTTTGGTATTAGCATGCTAATAATAAAGAAAGTAAAAATTCTGTTTGGGGAAATTTAGTCAAAAAAAAAACATTTTTATCACATTATTAAATCTCACCGGAATGACTAAAAAAATGCAGATGAGAAGTATGATTCAAGTATTCTTATCGTAAATGTAAGGTAAGCAAAATCAAATGAGTGAACGATTTTGCCTTTCGATACCAACTGGTTCGCTGGGGATATTGATTATATATGATTTCAGTTAAATTGCTTAAATATGACTTCATATCCTTGATCCGGTCAAACTGCCACCCATTAAAGCCGTACTAATTTAATAGTCTTACATGTATTTTTTTCATTATATATATATATATATATATATATATATATATATATATATATATATATATATATATATATATATATATATATATATATATATTAAATAACATTATATATATTAAACAGAATCCTTCTTCCTTAGTTTTCAACAATGGAAGAGAATCACAGTTTTAAACATTAGTTGAAATAACGAAAACGATTGGAATGTTAGGACAACACTTTAACTATTATTGAAAAAGTGGCAAGAAAATACATTTTTTTTTTCAAAAATTGATAAAATTTAATTTAAAAAAATTGTTTGATAATTAAATCGGTATCATTAAATATATATATAATTTTTAAATCTTATGAAATCATTTCTATGCTCTAATATTAACAGAAGTTAAACAAAAAAAATTAAATTTTGCTATATTTATTAATTATATTTGATTATGATTTCAAGTAAATCGTTTTTTATTGCTTCATATTCATGATTCCGCCAAATCGTCTGATATTAAAGTTGTGTTATTTTAATTGTCCAACTTAAATTTTGTTTATTGTATAAATGAACTTTTCTAATGGAGATATTTTTATAACAACAGACTTTACTTTTTAATTTATCACTTTTATTTTTTGTCTTATTTTCATTTTTCACTCCCACTGTTTTATTTGTCCTTTTTTTATTTTTGTATTTGTAGTATTTTTGTCTTGCAAAGCAGATATTAAATTGTGCCCCTCTTCTTTGGCATTCAATTATGGAACAAAAATAAATGATTAAATATTTGATGAAACAATGAAAATGGTTTGAATTTCAGGGTAACAATGTAATTATTATTCAAAAATAATCAAAAAAATATTTTTCAAAAAGTGGTACAATTTAGAAAAATTTGCTCGATTATTAAATCAGTATCATTAAAAAGATAATTTTTTAAAATGTTTAGCTGGTCTAAAATTATTTTTATGCTGTAATAATAGTAAAAGCTAAAGAGTAAAAGTCAATATTTCACTTCATTTTTAATTGATTACAATATGAATTAAAATTTTAAAACAAATCTCTCTGGGGTTCACATTCCCACCTTCAATAATATATCTTTGACAAAAAATAGTGGCTCTAAGTCAAATGGTCTACGTTATACAGGGCCAAAACTCACACACACACACACACACACACACACACACACACACGTTCGTTTTTATTATTAGTTTATATACAATAGGTTTGAATTCCATTTTAACAGTTAAAAACATTGATGCAGATTGTTAATAAAATCAATTTTGAAAAGTTCATAAAACTGAAACATTGCAATTTAATAAAATTTATTTTATAAAAAGCTAATTTTTTGTCTTTTAAATTTAATATAAGAATGAAGCTAATAGGAAATGGAATGCTCTTTTCCGTATTTTTATACAAGAATCATCTCAAATAGACCTATTTAAAACACTGGAATTATATTTTCTACTGTTTCATTTTGAAGTTTCGACTGGAAACACAGGAGAATTCATTTTCCTTAGGGAAAAAAATGAAGAAATACAGTTTGGTAATTGCTGTCCGTGTTTCGCTGCAGCGCGTCTTTTGTATATCTCTTCCATCCGCCTGCGTTTCCCAAGAGAAGGCTCCAGCAACAGTTCGTTCTTTTCTTGCTGGAGGAAGAATTAGATTTTCAGGACAAGAATCCCCTTCGGGACCAGGCAGAAATTCCTCGAGTGAATCGAACGAATTTCCCTCCCAAGCACTCCTGGAAGTCTTCCTGTTTCCTAGGTACTCGTGGGAGCCGATTTAATCGGCGCTGGCCAGCCTGGCTCGGTTTTAAACTTTAATCATCGCGAGGAAAAGTTCGAAATCTTGTAAGTAATGGAATTTTGTGGTGGAGAATCTGGAGTTCCAAAGGAAGATAATATTTCTGGAAGGTTTTAAAAGTTTCATGGGTTGTTGAAGGATTTTGTGAGAAACATGTTTTAGTAAACAAATTTCATTTAATCTCTATCTTTCGGATTGCTGTTTTAGGTTTTAATAAATATTTAAGACTATTTCTTGAGCGCTGGTGAAGTTTCAGCCATTTATTTATTTCATAAATCTTTCAGTTTGTTTAGTTTCCCTTTATTTATTTATTTCGTAAATATTTTAGTTTGTTAAGTTAGTTTCCTTTATTTATTTTATTAATTCACTGTTTGCTTTGAAAATTTATAACTTTTGTTGTCGGTACAAGCTTAGCAATTAAATAATCAAAAAGTAAGGATAAAGGCCTTTCAAGAAACACACACACAGAAAAAAAAAAAAGAATAGAAAATCAGAGGAAGTAGTCTCCCTAAAATTTTCTCACGACTTCACTGATAAAGTTATTTTCAGTCCTTCTGCACATAAAAATATTGACCTTGAACAATGCCGTGAACACCGCGAATGCTCAGATTTTTATTTTCAGAGTCCAACACTTAAGAGTTTTGTGTTTCTCAGTAGAATGAAGAACACTGTCAGTTTGGTATTAAATGCATAACATTGGCGAACAATTGTTATGAAATATCGATCTTTGGCGTGAATCTGGTGTACAATCTTTGGTAATATTTTTAACGATTAATCACTAGCATGCGGTTAATAAACAAATACCAAAAAATCAAATATATATTTTGGAGCTTCTTTTTCGATTGAATATAACCAAAATGTGACATAGTTGCGTTTGCATACATGCGAAAGTATAAAATGTCTTTCAACCTTTAGCTCATACTTTTGGTTTGGTACAGATCTATATTTAAGATACTAAACCTATGTACCAAATTTTATTTATCAAACTGTTTATGTTTTGCTGTTATCCTGTTTGCTTATATTCGGACAGACAGACTTCCTTTACCGACAGACGGTCAACCTTGTGACAGATTTGTGTCAAAATTCGATACATTTTAAATACTAAACCTGTAAACCAAATTTTACCTCTCTAGCTGATTATGATTATGTTTTGAGGTATCGTGTTCTCAGGCGGAAAGGCATGCAAACAAGACAACATTTAAGAGATTGGACTTGAAATTTCTGTCGATAAAAATGATTTGGATTCATTCGTTTTAGCAAAACGCTGATAATAATTGTCAACTTTCATGGATTTTTTTTTTTTTACTTGCATTTGCAAATCTCACACAGTTTTTTTGAAAAAAAATCCAAGAAAATTATTGAAGATATAAAGGATTTATTAAGAAACCCAAATTTTTCCGCATGTATTTTATTTAAAACATGTATAGTTTCCAATCAAATCATAAAAAATATTTTTGCAGAAAATGCAATGATGTGGCAACAATATATTATATTTAAATTAATATTAAATGTTAGGAATATTCTAAGAAACATGAATATTGCAGTGAATAAAGCACGCTATGTATACAAATAAATGTTTTTTGTTTCAAAATTCCAAAGCTTGATATACAAGCCAAAGCCAGATTGTGTAAAAATTTCAAATGCATACAATTAAGATTCAGAAAATTACTAGCATTGCAGCGAGCTGAATTTCTGCTGCATTCTAAGAGAAACTGAAACCAAATGATGAAGAATTAAAATGGCGTATAAAATCATTAAAAATCATTAAAAAATTTGAAATGAGGTGAATTTAAATAATTGATTTCTTCATAAATTTCTGGTTTCTTAAATATTTTCACGACCCCATCTTCAGTATAAAATAGTAATGAGTTGTACGTTCTTTATGCGGCCGCATTATAAAAGCAGTTCGTTCAGCCTTTCTGAAAAAAATCGGACAAAATGCGTAAATCCAAAGTGCTTGGATTCTTTTGATTATATAAGGTATTCTACTTCTTTTATTTCATTTTTTCAGACTTAATCCATTAATAAAACATTTGTCCTGTTTGCGCAACTAAAGTATATTTATATACTGTCGAGAAACAGCCGAATTTAATCTTCACGATTCAATGATCAAACATTGTCAAGAGAAAAACAATCCCTAAATAGACTCCATATATTGATTTAGTAATTACTTAACAGTTTTTATTGCAGCCCAAAAAGAAAATCGTGACTCCGAGTTTATCTTTTATTTAACGTCGAGAATCTCAAGAGAAACGATAACCCTCGCATCAACAGATTGAATGCCCCCCCCCTCCCAGCCAATTAGCAGTAATCCACGGGGAACCATCCTCTCAGCACCAGAGACCATCCTCATAATGGCTCTTAATTGCTATGCTTTCGATGGTAAAGTGGAATAAGTCAAAGAATGAGTGGTTTGTTTTCAAACCCCCTACTGAAAATTGCTTTATTATTATCAGCCAAAATTAGAAATAAATATTAAGTTAATAGTCAAAGAATCAAAAATGTTTATTTATGGATTGATAGTTTTTTATTATTATCAGGTAACTGGACAATAATGCTCGTCAAACGATTTTTGGGTTGCCCAAGCTATTCTTTAAATGAATATTACAATAAAATCTATATTTATCTAAATATAAAACATAATTTAAGTTTAAAATTGACTTGAAAATAAAAAATGTCAGTTTTCGAGCTATTGTTGTGAAGCTATCACTGTAATTTAAAAGCATAATTCTCATTTCAAAAAATATATATATATAGCGAGTGTTTTGATAAATTTTAATATGGTTATCTTTAGAGCTAACTTGTTCTCTGTAAATTTCGACATGCATATTGAAAAAAACTGTTCATAGTGTGCTAAAGAACAGACCGTTGGACATACAGCTATCAAATTTAATGCGAATTTACTTCTTGAGTAGTAGGTGCTCAGTAAGAAAGTTTACTTGCTTACTGAGTTCGGGGGGGGGGGAAGTTGCAGCGTTCCTCTTCAATTTTTATATTTTACAATGATGTTATTCAGTTGCATTTTTATATATGTATTGCGTTGTAATACTATAAAATATATTTTTGTGCGTATTTCACAATGGCTATATTATAATTAATAATGTTATTTAATGCGTAGTTACTTCTTGAGTAGTAAGTGCTCAGTAAAGAAAGTGTACTTTCTTACTGAGTGGAGGTAAGAAAGGAGGAGGAGGAGGTTGGAGGTTTTCTCTTCAATTTTTACAATTCTTTTAATATATTTTATAATAATATTATTCAATTTCATTTTTATACATGCGCTACGTTGTAACACTGCTAAATATAGGTATTTTTGTGCGCTCTTCATAATGGTACATTATAATTAATAATGTTATTTAAAAATAAAAAGAAATCAGATGACTCAAGCCTCTCTTTTACACAAAAGATTCCAAAGTAAATTTTGTAGAGAAAATGTTTTTTTTCTTTTTATAATTCTTGTATCGGAACCTAATTAAATATCATAAGTAAATAATTTGAAAAATAATTTAAAAAGTGGAACATATGCTGTATTTATGTTTTCTACAAAAAAAATAGTTTCACATATAATGAAATATGCGAATTTGCTTATTACGTGAGACTTTTTTTAATCCCATATTATCCTGAATTGCGACCACACGAAAAGGAATCAGTTTAACTATGAAATTCAAATTTTTAAAAAAATAATGCAATTTGTTATAAAAGAACAAAATATCGTCTTTGAAAAAAAAATTCTTATCGATTATACAAAACTACTTACCGATTATACAAAATATATTTTAATATTAGATATTTCAAGTTCCGATTGTAATCGCATTCTTGAACGATTAAAAGTAATCTGGAAAATAGACGCTCAAAGTACTTAAAAGTTTATCTCCTCTGCTTTGTGTAATAACTAGCTCTCTCCAGAATTGACGGAATATAATTTAATTTGATTCGTATTTCTTCACTTAGGAAGGCTTTTTATGCCTTATTAGGGTTATCTTTTCCATATTGTAAAGATATTATGTATTCATAATAACTTCCACACAATTCATAGATTGTGTGGAAGCTTAATTTATCGTCTGCGTTTTCCTTCTTTTTTTAAAAAAAAAATAAAAAAAACTCTTTTGCAAATCATTATTATGATGAATCAAGGAAAGGCGCCTAATTTTAGGTTTTCAGCCTTTCATTATAAGGGGAAAAAACTCCAATCTAGGTAATGGTTGTGGATAATGATGGCGAAATTGTAGTCATTATCGTAACAATGAAGTTGAAAGTAATGTTTGCAGTGTAATCCCTTGCTTTTAACAGAACAAATGGAAATGGTCTTCCGTTCTTGAAACGAAATGGTATTTATGGAACATTTTTAAATCTTTTAAAGAATATTATTTTATTTCGTGCTCGTGCTTTTAATATTATCTCTTTGTGACAATAAGCTTTTAAGCAAATGACTCTTAAAAATCTTGTGTCCGTTTTCGCGAATTATATATTTTGGTTGATTATGTTGAATAATACAGCATTTAATTTATAATATCAAACGTACATATGCTGTTATGAATCATAATTGAATTTACAACCATATTTTCAATCAACTAAAGTGTTATCATAGTATAATTTATTTTAACGTTTCTCTCTCATGTAAACTACTAGCCACCTTTGGCGACCAATTGGTTCATCGAAATTATTGATTAAGGAATTTATTACATATTTATAATATTAATGTAAAGATCACATGCAGAATTTCCTTCGTATAGGTAGTTCCGTTATTGAGATACGGTGTTCGCAGAACAAGACAAAGAGAAATACTTTTTTTTTAAATCTGTGTGGAATCTCATTACATTTTTTGCCAATTAAAATATTATTTTTTAACATGCATTGTATATAAGAAAAATAAAAGGGCGTAGCTGTTGATAAAAAAATAAATTTAATTTAATTTTAAAAAATTCTAATTGATAATCTAAAATATCAGTATGATAATGTATCAGACTTGATTAGCCTATTTACATTTCATCTTGAGAATTTGCTGTTAATCATAAAACTGTAATGATATCCAAAGCAAAAATATGCACTTAACTTAATGTCATTGTTATATACCCAGTAACTAAAAGAATAAAAAACATTCTGCAAAATATATTTAAAAAGGTTTTTGAAAATTTAATCAATTTAGAGGGAAAAGTTTTGCGGAAATAAAATTGATATCACTGTTGAACTTTTCTAAATTTTTAAACAGCGAGTAAATAATTAGTAAAAAATAGCGTGCAAATAACACAATAGTATTCATTAAGTTTTAATTAAAAGTATAATTACATTTTTGACAATCTTTTTCTTAATGAGTATCTACTATCAATGAAATAATCACAATCGAAATTTGGTAGTTCTAGGTTTAGCAGCTTGCCCTGCAGAAAGTTGTGAATGCATTGCAAAATTTGCAGATATCATGCAAACCTGTAAAGATTATTCTATTAAAATATCGATTTCAAAAAAGGTATTTTCAGAAAAAAAAATCTTAATTCTGCAATTATTTTCTTAAAATATAAATTAAAATTAAAAATTAAATCTTAATATATATAAATTACGTGTCACGTTGTTTGTCCGCGATGGACTCCTAAACTACTCAACTGATTTGAATCAAATTTGCACACCGTGTGCAGTTTGATCTAACTTAAAAGATAGAATAGCCCTTTTTTTTGAATTTTTAATTAGAATTTTAATTATTATTAAAAACTAACTTTCCCGCCAAAAAAATTGTTTCATTTTCCCCACCGCCAATCTTATCTTAATATATATAAATTACGTGTCACGTTGTTTGTCCGCGATGGACTCCTAAACTACTCAACCGATTTTAATCAAATTTGCACACCGTGTGCAGTTTGATCTAACTTAAAAGATAGGATAGCCCTTTTTTTGAATTTTTAATTAGAATTTTAATTATTAATTAAAAACTAACTTTCCCGCCAAAAACATCGTTTCATTTTCCCCACCGCCAATCTTAATATATATAAATTACGTGTCACGTTGTTTGTCCGCGATGGACTCCTAAACTACTCAAGCGATTTGAATCAAATTTGCACACCGTGTGCAGTTTGATCTAACTTAAAAGATAGAATAGCCCTTTTTTGAATTTTTAATTAGAATTTTAATTATTATTAAAAACTAACTTTCCCGCCGAAAAAATCGTTTCATTTTCCCCACCGCCAATCTTATCTTAATATATATAAATTACGTGTCACGTTGTTTGTCCGCGATGGACTCCTAAACTACTCAACCGATTTGAATCAAATTTGCACACCGTGTGCAGTTTGATCTAACTTAAAAGATAGAATAGCCCTTTTTTTGAATTTTTAATTAGAATTTTAATTATTATTAAAAACTAACTTTCCCGCCAAAAAAATCGTTTCATTTTCCCCACCGCCAATCTTATCTTAATATATATAAATTACGTGTCACGTTGTTTGTCCGCGATGGACTCCTAAACTACTCAACCGATTTGAATCAAATTTGCACACCGTGTGCAGTTTGATCTAACTTAAAAGATAGAATAGCCCTTTTTTTGAATTTTTAATTAGAATTTTAATTATTATTAAAAACTAACTTTCCCGCCAAAAAAATCGTTTCATTTTCCCCACCGCCAATCTTATCTTAATATATATAAATTACGTGTCACGTTGTTTGTCCGCGATGGACTCCTAAACTACTCAACCGATTTTAATCAAATTTGCACACCGTGTGCAGTTTGATCTAACTTAAAAGATAAGATAGCCCTTTCTTGAATTTTTAATTAGAATTTTAATTATTAATTAAAAACTAACTTTCCCGCCAAAAAAATCGTTTCATTTTCCCCACCGCCAAATGAGTACGGTTTCAGTTTTTTTCCCCCAACAGTCATGAGGCTAGGCTCAAGATTTTTCGGCTGATTATTTAAAACGATTCTATTTATTTTTTTAATGTTTTATGCATTTAAAATTAAACATTGTTAATGAATCGATCTTTCACATTCATTCTTAAGTACTTTTGAATTAAAATAAAACAGAATAAAGGAAATTAAAAATTTCTAATCTGCATAGCGTTACCCCAACTGGCGTAGAAACACTCACGCATTTGCGTTACGTTTCGAATCCGAATGTTAGAATTATTTATGATCCTATCTGAAAACGTTTCTCAGGAATAAGATATCGTTTTCCACAATTATTTTTTAATGCATACAATAAATTTGATACGTTGCAACGGATAAAGTATCACGATCTTATGTTTGAATTTTGTATTACTGTGCACGGTGGCAATTCTCAGAAATAAGATGTTTTATTTGAAAATGATTAATTACAAACGTTTTAACGGATCACTGATTAATATAACATACTAAAATTCTGCTTTTTTTTTAATTATAAAGAAGTTTGGAAAAATACTTGGAGGTGCACACGGATAATTATTACTTTTCGTTTTCAATGAATTCCGATTCTTTATTTGACTGTTTACTAAGAAAAATGTTGTACGTCAATAACATTTGTTACCTTCATTGAATTTTCAATTAAATGATTTTATTTCTTTTGTTAAGCATATCGTAAAAAAGGTAAGTGAACGAGCCAATAATAAGTTCCTCTAATCGGATAATAAAAAAAATATTAACTCATTTGTATGCTAAATGAAATTTAATCTTTTTTATATAAATTATTGAAGATATGATAATAAAAAATGGTTACAATAATCGTTTCAGTTTTTCATTTCTTTACTAATAAACTGCATGTACGTATCAAGTTATGTCAGCTATCATCAACTCAGCTATCATTCACTTCAGCTACAATGCTTATCATTATTTAATAAATGTTTCTGAAACTGATTTCATTTTGTAAATGAATTCTGAATTATTGCAACAGACAAATGTATCAATGACGGAATAAATCTCATGGCAACTTCATGTGTGGAATATAGAACTTTTTTTAAAAAAAAATCTTTCCTTTAAGCTGAGGAAGCCAGAATCTGTATCACTGTAGAGGATTTATTATGCATCATAAAGGGTTTATACTAAGAAGAAAGGTATTAAGAAGGAACAAATTATTTGTTCATTATTTGACAGTCACAATTATCTTTAGCTCCAAGCGATTCTAACAGATGGCGGTATCTGTTGACTGGATTGAGTAAGTATTCTAACAGATGGCCCTGTGTTAAAAGCACCAACGTTTCACATAAGCTACAATTTAATGGCATAGCCACCACGTGTTGCTGAGGCTAAAGTATAAGTTAAATTTATTTCGTAGTAAACGCAATACAATGAAATTCAATTGTTCTTACTTTTTCAATTTTTGGTATTAGCATAGCCGACCACGTGTTATTTAGACTGAAGTATAAATTGAATTCATATTATAGTAAAAGTAATACAGTGGAATTCTTCTTGCTTTTTAATTATTAGTGCTTCATTGTTCAACAATCTTTAATTAAAATATATACATGTAAGTATTATCACATAGTTATATTATTATATATTTACTATACATCAAATCACACTGTATGATATATGTATTTTGATGGTTATGAGGTACTTAAGGCTTCAGGATCAAAAGTTAATATATATATATATATATATATATATATATATGAAAAAGTGGTACAAAGCTTCTCACACTTTTTCAATAATTGTACAAATATTTTTTTTAATATCATTGATTCTTGCCAAAATACGGTCACAAAGGAAAATCGCACTGGCAGTTGCATCGTCAGGCATTGCGGCTACTTTGCTAGATGGTGGGCGAACGGCACATTCAACATTCAAGCTGCCTTTGGACATTCATAATAAACCAAACGCAATATGTAACATTAAAAAGAATAGTGGAATAGCTGCAGTGTTGCAGAAGAGTTCAATCATAATTTGAGATGAGTGCACAATGGCTCACAAATATTCACTCGAAGCATTGCATAGAACTATGCAAGATTTAAACGGCAATGATAAACTTTTCGGTGGTGCTATCTTACTTTTGTCTGGTGATTTCCGTCAGACCTTACCGGTTATACCTCGCTCTACTTTCGTGGATGAGGTTAATGCATGTTTAAAACAATCATTCTTATGGCAAAGTGTTGAACACTTCGATTGGCCATAAACATGCGCGTACAATTGCAAACTGATCCATCAGCACAACTATTTTCTGAACAATTACTAGATATTGGGAACGGTAAAATAGAACTGCAACCAAATACGCAATGCATTAAACTGCCAGACAATTTCTGCACTGTTCTTCAGGGAAAAAATGAATTGATTCAGAGTATTTTTCCGGATATACAGAGTAATTACTTGAATCATAACTGGCTCAGTGATCGGGCTGTTTTGGCAGCTAAAAATGTTGTATTTTGGCAGCCAAAAATGTTGATGTTGACGAGATTAACATCCAAATACAACAGTTGTTACCAGGCGATCTGATGTCTTTTAAATCAATCGATACTGTTGTTGATGAAAATGATAGTGTAAATTTTCCAATTGAATTTTTAAATTCACTAGATATACCTGGAATGCCACCACATAACCTTCGATTAAAGATTGGTTCACCTATTATTCTCCTGCGTAATTTGAATCCACCTCGATTATGCAACGGTACGCGTTTGGTCATCAAAAAGATAACCGGAAATATACTTGAAGCTATCATTTTAACTGGAAAGTTTAAAGGAGAAGTGGTCCTGTTGCCACGTGTTCCGATGATACCATCAGAATCTACGATACTCTTCAAAAGGTTACAGTTTCCAATTCGTTTAGCTTTTGCCATGTCTATAAATAAGTCTCAAGGCCAAACAATGTCCATTTGTGGTTTAGATTTGGAAAATCCATGTTTTTCTCATGGGCAACTATATATTGCATGTTCACATGTAGGAAAACCGTCAAATCTATTTGTGTTACCTAAAGACAGGTTAACCAAAAATATTGTGCACCGATTAGGGCTAAATTAAATTGAAATTAAAAGTATTTATAATTCAAAATAATAAACATTATTGTCAAAGATTTAAAACTATCTGCCCTACCTACCTTATTTATAAGTTTAAGTGTTACGTGTTTTTTACTAACAACTTTGCAATGTACTCATTTGTTACAAACTTGAATACAAAAAATAAAGAAATTTAAATTTATTTTTTTTTGTATTGATTTTTGCTCAATATCAACGGTAGTAGAAAATCAATCATGGAGGTCCAGATGTTTTTTTACAAATGGCATCTGTGTAAAAAAGCATGGTGGGCCCCATGACTGGTGTTCTCCTACCGTTTCCCTTGAATAGTTTACTACTTTGTAATATAACAAAAACCTTAGCCACAGAAACGCGTGGCCGGGTCTGCTAGTTATCTATAAATTAACAATTTTCTCAATATTTAAAGATATAATCATTTTCAAAGATATCGTGGGAAAAAATTTTCTGAAAATATATAGTTTTCAGAAGATAAAAAAAACTCCTCCGAGTTAACTTTTGAAGAAATATTTTCGAAGTAAAAATTTAAGTATACTTGATGAAAATGTTCATATTTAGGACATTGCTGGATAGCTTCCTAAGACCACTGGATTGAAGGAACCCTTGGCTGGTTGCTCAAAAAGAGATTATAAGCTTAGTTATTTAAATAAAAATGTACGAATCCTTTCAACTATTAAGTATTAATATTTTGCCCTTGTTATCAATTTCTTATTTATTTCATTAAGTTCTCCAAGTTATTTCAATATTTATAAACGCCGAGTGGAATCGATTCTATACAAAGTTAAATCTATATTGTGTAGAAACGTGGATGCAGTACAGTCATCAGTCATTTATATCTATATATAGTATAAAATGAAGTCTCTTGAAAGCGTCTGCTTGTTGAAACCTTAAAAATTCGAGGAATACTTAACTAATTTTGGAGATATTTGTACCATTTTGTACGATATTTATTGGGAAAGGTTTTAGTATATTGAAGTCATATCAAAATTAAAAAAGGGGTTTTACAATTGCGATTTTAATTATTTTCCTACTACGATTCGCGCATGCGTAAAGCAGCAGTATTTGTGCTTTGCACTAATCCGCGCATGAGCTGAAATCTCAAACTTCGCATGTGCAAATAGCAAGAGCTGTGATATTCATATGCGATACATTTCTTTGTTTACGTCTGATTTTAAACAACGAGTCAAATCTCATTATCCTCAAAAGAAGGAAATTCAACTTTGGCCGGAGCACATTAAATGCCAAAACGCTTCGTTTGTTGCCCGATAATGAAAAGGTAGAGGAAAGAAACGTTAGGTTAGCGAATATCAGAGAAAGAATGTCCACTCTTTCTTCAGAAGAGAATCTTCTGCTGAGCGAAGTAACCGTCTCTCTTTAAACCGCACTGCAATTGAATTACAGAGACAGAATGAATCTCATGAGGAGTGAAGTGATCGCCTATCTGCTGACAGAGAAAGACATTTAAATTCGAGACAGAGGAGAAGAAGTGAAAGAACAAACGTTCCTGATATTTGGTCCGAAAAGGAGTACTCCACTCTGAATTTCGATCCATGTGTGGATTGCAGAAATGATGCCTCGGTTTCAATAGGAACAATGTCTATAGTCTGCCCATATTGTTCAGCTTTAGGAACAGCTTTGATATATAGTCATTTTCGCCAAAAAATGATTTATCGCCAAATTTTAGCGAAATGGCCGAATATGGCGAGAATGACAGCAATAGGGTAACGGTAGAAAAGTGACACCAAAAAATGACTCTATATCAAAGCTTAGCCCAGCTTTAAAATGGAAAGATGTATCGAAAGGCATGTGTTGTTTACAAGGGAAAATTGAAACCATTTTAACAGTCTAAATATGGAACAGCATTGATATACAGTCATTTTCACCCAAAAAGTTTACCGCCAAATTTTAACGAAATGGCTGTATGTGGCTCGAATGGTAGCAATAGCATCTTCAATCTAAAGGTTCCAAGGAACGCTGCAGCAAATTAACCGAAATATAGAAAAAAAAAGTCAATAAATGCAGTAAAATGAAATGCATGCAAAAAAATTTAATCGAAAATAATGAAAGTAAGCAGAAAAAGTATATACAGCAGGAAAAAATCAAGGGAAATGAACCAGAAAGATTGAAATACAGTAGCATACATTAACATAAAAAAGTGGCGGCCATGTAACCCCAAACAAAGCACCAACCGAAAAATTGCCAACCTCACAAGGCGCCAAATGACTGTATATCAAGCTTAGCCCTAAATATTTCTGAATATGTGCTATAAAAAAATTATTTTGTAATTATTTTTGATGATTTCTAAATATCTTTTTGATCCCGCATGATATCCCCATGTCATATCGGGTGGAGGCTAGACTTAAGCATAAATCTAATTTTTCCTCTTAGATGTTATGCCACGAGCAACGCTGTGCGGGTACTGCTAGTAATAAATAAATATGCATTTTTAGTAAAGTAAAAATTTAGGCGAAATAAAGTGTTAGCAATTCGTAAGTTAACCAGCAGGATTGGTCTCCCTAAAACTTTTTCGTATACACTCTAATAAAGGTGTTATCCCGGAGAAAGCTTTGCATGGCATTGACAAAATATTAACCTATGGCGTGAATTTAGAATTTTTACGTAATCTATCGTATTATCCTTGGCGCGTTATTTGGCGTTTAACCCTTGCCAATCTGTCAATTGTATCCGAAAATCAAATTTGTGTTTTATACGCGTTTTTCTCAACCAACTGAAGCGAAGATTTGACACAAAACCATACTTAGTCATAAAATCACGTACCAAATGTGATGTATTTAAATCATTACGTCTTTGCGTTATTACGTTTACACGTTTCTAAAAGTACAGACCGACAGACGGTCAATTATTTGTTGGATTTGGTTCAAAATTTGATTGGTGTCTAGACTATAAATGTTAACTTTGCGCATCGAATTTTATCTATCTTCGACCGGAGGGTTTCAGGTTCGTGACCCGATTCCACTGAAGAACCGTCGTGTAAGGGGGTCTGTTGCACGTTAAATCCGTCATGACCAAACGTCCTCCCACTGGTGTGGTGTGGAGAGGGGGGTGCCAGCTCAGGTGTCGTCCTCGTCGTCTGACCGCGGTTCAAAATTATGAGTTCCGTTCCAAAATAGCCCTAGTGTTGCTTTAAAACGGAACGTTAATATAACTAAACTAAACTAAACCAAACTAGCTCTCTTCGTTTTGTAGCTATCTCTTTAAATTATACTCGAACGGCCGTACATACAGATTTCCACTGAGAGAATCTTACACAAAATTTGAAAGAAATCCACAAATTTGGCATAAAAACCATACACCAAGTTTCATTCTACTAGTTCAAGGTATTTTTATCTTTGTTACAAACAGACGGACATTTTTCAAAAATGTTTTTCGAACTCAGGGAGATCTAAAACATAGAATTTCGTCAGAATCTCGAGTGCGAATTTTTTTTATAATTACTATTCTTTCTCTATACTACGCATATAAGAAAGTAAAAAATGTATTGAAACAAAAATCTAAATTAACCAGTTTTTAAAAACGAGGTCTCATATTGTGTATTTTTCAGAGCAGCAAAATGCCTAAATCCTCCTCGAGAAATATTCAGGATTGATTCGAATTTCGTTGAATTCCAAACATGTTTACGTGATGATATTCCGAAATCCCAGGATCATATATTTTTCCGACATCGAAACCTGAGAAAAAATGTTATATGCCTTTGCAAAATAATTCTGAATTTTTGGCGGAAGATAAAATAATATCGAACAGCAATGGAAAGAAAAATTCGATAATATAAAATTCTCTTCCAATAAGAATGGAAACTAAAAGCAGGGTAGTATTCAATCAATAAAAACACGAGCAGCTGATCTGTCATGTGTGACAAACGATAAGAACGTTTAAGCGAACAAAATGGATCATACGTAGAACAACATTTCAGGGTATGACTGTTAGCACAGCATTCTTAGAAGCATCGATTTTTTTTACATCCCCCAGTCCTTCCAATCAGAAAAATAAGCGTAAGGTTTCGCCTGAAGAGATGATATGAAATAGTAACAAAGGAAACTTAAACTGAGGCGGGTTCTTTATCAAACGATTTTTCTTTATTTCTGTTTTTATTTTGTTCCTTTTGGCAATGGAAGCGAAAGACAAAGTGATCGTCTGTCAAAAATGAAGCACTGGAAACATCGAACATTGTTGAGAATTGATAGGAATAGCATGTTTCGTCTTTTGGTCTATTTTTTTTCTATTTATAGTATGAGTTATTTATTATAAAGCAACATCTTTCTTTAAATCGCGGTTTCTTGGCAGCGGAGAATGTAATATTTCTTTTTTTTTTCAAAACTATGAGTTAAAATACAGGGTTAACATCTCATCTTATCCTGCTTATAAAAAATTGTTTTAAAAACTATTATCTTTAAACAAATACTTCTTTTTGTAAATTATTAATTATATTTGCAAATACATATATTAACTTAAATTTCAACGTTTAAAATACAACAACAAATGTATTTCTTTGTAGATCAAAAAATACTAGAGTTATTCTATTTCTTACCATAAGTTGTCCTATATGTGAAGGTGGATTTACACTAGGCCAATTATAAGACAGCCAGTAATACAACGCATGCGCAGTAAGGGACTGATTTATGTTTGCCACAATTTCATAAGACAGATTCAGGCATGCCCTGCTTGGCTATAAATTGCCGTTTTGGCGTCCCTGAATTTTTCTTTTTTACTGCGTATCGTATTAAAATGATGAATATTTATACAAAGAAACATGGTAAAATAAAAAAAAGATCAACGTACATAAATTTGGAAAACTATAGGGGAAAAAAAGAACACAACCTCGCATTCAGAAAGAACAAAGTGCTAAAAATGTCGGAATTAATCTGTAAGTGATGATTTTTTTCACGCTAAATTCTACAAACGCATGCGTAGTAAGGAAAAAAAATAAAATACAATGGCGTATTGTAGCCCTGTCGGGACACGTATTTGCCATGGGACGAACAGCATTTTCACTTTCTACGCCAACGCCTACTGGTCGTCTTATAAATGGCCGAGTGTAAACCCATGCTCCCATTAGACACACCATCTACTGTCCGTACTTTCAGTGCTTCATCATCAAGAAATGATGCGGCAAATATCCAAAACAATGTCTGCCTTGAAGGAACTGACTGATTTCATTCCATGAAATTTCATTAGAAAAAGCATTGTGTTTTTTCACTTAATTCCATTTTGTTAAAAAATCAAAACTTAATTCTTTCTTATAAGTTTAGATTAGATACACCAGTAGGTGGATGATAAAAAAAAAATTCAAAAATAGAGCTATGCAATGAAAAATATTTTATATTAATATCATCAACGGTTCTTTCATTCTAATATTTGGTTCTCAGAAAAAAACTTTGTGCTTGTCCTGTATATTATATTAGATTGAATTTCTTGGGAATCGTGGGGAAAAGGTAATAAGTATGGGAAGAATTTAAGTTCCACACGATGGCAACACACAATTCCTCGTGGCGCTCGCCCGATCAGCAACAAGAGGAAAGCGAGCAGAGTTAGAAGGCGTTGACGTTGTTGGTGATGTGGTTTCTGGTTTTCAAATTGGTGTTAAAGGCAGTCAGCCTTCTTTGTTCTTTTTTCGGTTTTTCTTTAAAATTTTTTCTTTAAATTATTGTATACGTCTTTTTAAATTTTAATTAAAACTATTTAAAATACTATATATTTTGTTTTTAAATGGTTTTAAGTATCATACTCAAACCCACATAAACTTAAATTTTAAAAATTTATATTCAGTAATTAGAGAACTGACGACGACAGAAAAACCTTTTCTTTCTGACTTGAAAATACTGAAATAACAAAATCAACTTCAAAATATGAAAATTTTCTGTAAAAAACATGCCCTTACAGATAAATAGTAAGTTGAATAACGGAATTAATGCAAATTCTATTTTTTGAGAAAAATGAATAAAATGTTACAATTTTTCTTAAATATTATTTTTATAATCAAATTTTTTATACGAGTTTTTTTTTTCCATTAGTGATTTTTCTAAAGGTTTTCGTTCTTTTTTCAAAACTAATAACGAATGTGTAAATAATAACTCATGCTTGACAGATGAAATAAAATTTCTAAGTAGGTTGTTTTTGTTTTTTTATTTTTACTTTTTTAAAACTGCCATTTCAGTTGTTATCTATTTTCTCTTGATTAGTCAATAAACCAGAGACTCCTTCCAAGGAAAAAATATGACAGCACGCAAAAAAGTGTTCACAAGCACATAAAATGAATACAAATGTAAAATAATATTGACTCAAGGCAGGAAAAATAAATATAGATTTTGTTTTATTGATTACTATTCGCCTTTGCGACCACTTCATTCACTAGCGTTAAAGACTGCTAAAAATTTCAATTAAATTATTCGGCTGATTTGATCTTATGCTTCCATAGCAAAATATTTTTAACTTAAAATTTTCATAGATATTTAATTCGTACAGTTTCAGAAGTTTTACATTATTCTGTTCATTGCCATATGCATTTTCCTTGTTTTTTATCAATATATTTAGGCATATAATTACCCCCAACGGGGGGGGGGTAACTCTTATGAGGATGAGAAGCTTCCTGCATGGTGATTGGTTCTTGCCACCCGAAGAGTACAGAAATTGGGGGGGGGGGATTGGGTACCTTCTTCCGATGACGGGACATGCTTCCTACAGGAAGGGTTATACCGTGACCGATGATGGTCTTTAGGACTCAAACTTTATTCCGGCCAATTCGGTCATTCAAATTTAATCCGAATACCTTTAATTAGGAGGGCCGAGTAGCCTTGTGAGGTTATACATACAATTATATCACAGAAAAGAAACAGTAGTGATTTCAAAAAATACGTTCTTTAAAACACTTTCACCATTTCTTAGTTTTAAAATTAAATCTTAACTGTAAGTACAAAAAAGCTCCAGCAATTTAATATTTTATATAGAAACGTACTCCGTAACTTAAGCCGAATCTTCATATCTTGATCATTAACAGTGGGGGGGGGGGTTAAGCGAAGATGAAATTTCAAGGCTCATTGAAAATGATTTGAGTTTTTCCTTTCAACAATGAAATATATTGATGCAAAATATGCTCGAAATCGTTTTTTTTTTTTTTACTAATTAATCAAAATTGAATAATATTAAATGACAAGAAATTGGTATCATTAAAAAGAAAATTTTAAATCCTTTTTTTTTTGTCATATTTTCGGAAGTTATCGCGGCAAAAAGCAAAAATTTGTTTTAATTTTAATTAAGTAGAATTACATTTTAAAGAATTTCGCTTCGAAGTGCCTCCAGAGTATAAATCTGCTTCATATAATAGCATTAGGTTAAACTGTATGGCCTATGAAGCACCAAAACACACACACACAGAGAGAGAAGCATCTACATTTATCTTTATTATTTGTAGGAATAGAGTAAACCTATTAGTGTTTCGATAGGTACTGACAATGGAAAATTTTGAGATTTTAATGACGCTTTTAAAAATTTCACATATCCCATAGTTTTAAATACAAGATTTACTGATTATTTTATTAAATTTTCGATAGTATAAAATGTCATGAAGGAAAACGGCCCAAATTTTTCAATTAATAAAATTATGCTTTAAAAAAATATATGCATAAAGTTTTCTCTAGAAAATGTGTGTATCTTTAAAATTGTTCGTGATTTTCGTTGCTGTTCACATTATATTTTATTTGTAAAATATTTATATATTTTTTAGAATAATGGAGATAGAGAAAATTTATCCATTAGTCCTAGCTGCCTTAGTTGTTGTGTGTTATTTCAATTCCTTGCCATGTGGTCTTGTATTTGATGACATTGCTGCCATCACCCGGAATAAGGATGTTAGACCTTACACTCCTCTTATAAATGTCTTTCAAAATGACTTCTGGGGGACACCTCTTAAAAAGGCAAGTGAAATATTTATCTGCATTCTTTTTTTTTCTCTACCGAATTCTTTGAAAACTGTGTTAAAGAATTTACGGTTTAATTTTATCTAGATATGTCATTTTTTTTCGCTAAAAACGCTACACAATACATGTTTTCATTTTCTTTATAGAAAATTTCATTTTAATTGCAAGTTTCATGTTTATGATTTTCTAATTTGTAAAAACGAAATTTTGCCATCGACTTCTGATTCACTTCTTGATAATCAAAGAGCTCAGAAATTTTATAGAGCTGTGAATTCCAGCTGACTGTATAATATTTTAATATTTTCAGACTTAAAAGATTAATTAATTCTCTTATTATAAATAAATTTTGCTTCTATGTAAAAAATATACTGTTTAAGAGTTCTAGGAGCTTTTAAAAGTAAGCTATTACTCACATTCTGCGAAGAAGAAAATATCTTTTTATCAAATATATGAAAAGCATATCAAATTCGTGAAAACGTAAAGAAATGAAGCCATAAGAATATCAAACACAATATAATTTCTACGGCTTTGTTAAAGGTTTTAATTATGTATAAAAGAAGAATAAAATTCTTGTATTTTTAAAATGCTTTAATTGGCCCTTAACGCTTTCACAACTTTGTTATGAGCTTCATATTTTCGTTTTAAAATCTTTTTTCTACTTCTTAATACAAGTGTTTTTATTCCTCCTTTACTTTTTCATTAATGTTTATAGAATTAACTCACTGGGAGTGCTTAGATCTGATGAAGTTTGATATTAAATGCCATCATGAGGATAATCCCTCACTTTAAAGAGAAATTAACGAAAAATGAATATAAACATACTGAATGCAGCAAGTGCCTCACCAGGTAGTCTGTGAAAGCCAATGACATGAATAATCACTTGTCTAGACTTTACAACATTTGTTTTGCTTTCATTCAAAATATTTATAGTGGAAATTATCTTAGTTTATGTCTTTTGGTTTTTGACAAGTCAATAAGTTTACAACACAGGCTTTAATTATGTGAAAAATTTGTTCTTTTTGAAGTCAACCAGATTTATAAAGGTGTGACACAACTTCTTTCTTACACATACACTGGAAATCAAAATCAAGCAAATAGAATAAAGCAAGAAGGACATGTATCCTATAATATATTGATTGATATTTTCATTAAATGATGCTCGACTAACTTTAATACTTTAACGTGCGTTACAAATTTGAATGTTCGACAGGCATATGCCGACTCGGAAAAAAAGACCTCAACGTCTGAACGCTTTCAAATTGATCATTCCGATATAACCCTCGTATTTTTTTCGAAATTGTACTTAAATATAACTAAACCGAGAGTTTGGGTAAGACAAATATTTTCGTACATGATTGGAGAAAATGTATGTGTAATAGTTCCGGAGTAATATATATGTCTTTGCTTATTGATGTCCACATTTATGCCAAACCAGATAAGTGCTGCACAAGTTCTAGAAGTGGAGGTAAGATGAGGTTTACCATTTATTTTGCTGCCCAGATATCTAAACGCAAAATATTTCTAGGATTCGAGAATATGAGAGCTTATACGAGATTCTTGAACCAATAATGCATTTCTTACCACCTCTTGTTGCCAAAAGAGTTTATATCTAATACAATATCTTGTTTCATGATGACATTTGTTGTCATTATACTAATTTCTTTAACCAGATAGTGAACGTTATCGTATTACATTATGTTTTTGAAATGAGTTGCGAGATTCCGATAAAGGGCTATGCTAACCCCGCTCTCTGCTGGGCCAACCACGCATCATCCTATCTGTCAAGAACACTGATTAATATGCCGTAATTAATTATGATCAGTCATTTGTATTGATTGCAAACTTGTTCGAAAATAATTTATTCTTCCTGAATCACCTTATATTGATTTTTTTTTTCTTATTCCCTTTCTTTTTTCGTTTACTTTATATTTTCTTTTTCCTCAGGAACAAAGTCACAAATCCTACCGTCCACTCACAGTCCTGAGTTTCCGGCTAAACTACGCCGTCCATGGTCTGCAACCCATGGGATATCACTTGGTCAACATTCTACTGCACGCATTTGTTTGTCATCTTTTCTACAAGTAAGTTGTGCGTCTTTTTTGTTTGTTTGATTAATTATGGCCTACAACCATCTTTTTCTGACTCTCTCCCAAATCCTACAGTGGGGGGGGGGGATACCTCGTAACTGCGGATGAGAAGCTTCCGGCATGGTGGTTGGGGGTTCTCGCCACCCTTGTGAAGGTGAAGGCCTGAAAAAGGTGAGTAAAAAAAAGTTAACAAAGTCACAAAAAGGTGAGGGCTTGACTCCTCCCATCGATGACGGGACGTACTTCCCAAGAGTAGGGTTGTACTGTGGCCGGTGATGGCCTTTGGGACTCAACCATAGTTCCCGCCAGCGCTGCTGTTGCGGTGGTCCGGTCTTTCAGAGTTTACCGTGTGCCATCCGGCGGGTCGAAGTAGCCAGTTTGTGGTTTATGTTGACCCCCCCCCCTCAATGATAATGGTTATAAATTGGACATGACTCATTCGAACACATTTATAAAATATTTGATTATGTTCCTAACGGACATTAGATAGCTTTACGAAAGAAGAAATATCTGATATTTTTCTTCAATTCAATTTTTTTTTAAGTTTTATTTTTGCAATTTAATGTTTTTTTCTCGGTTTTTAATTCTTAGAGAATTTTTTGTGGTTCGTAAAAATCTTAACAGTGGCGTAGGAATTATAGTTATACAGTGAGAATCATTCAATTATAAAAAAAAGAAAATATTAAAATCATGAAAAAAAATCTTACTTACAGATGTTAATAAAGCTCCAAGTCTGCAATCCGAAAAAAACACACCATATTTTTGTTTGTTTGTTTGTTTCTTATGGCACTTGCCACTGACAAGCCCGCTGTTACGAAGACAGCGATTTAAGCCTGAGGGGAAAGTCTCTTATTTTTTATAGCAGCGCCAACTAGGGCCAAGAGTACGACTTTGCCACTCACGCATCATTCATTCGCTTGCACAACCCCTTTTTACAGGAGGGCACATTCACACATCTCACAGATAGAACAACAGAAGAACAACCATGCCCAAACCGGGACTCGAACCCGTTATGCCCAGATCACGGGGAAGACTCGCTACCCCTATGCCAGGACGCCGGCCCATATTTTTGTAATTTTACCTATTTGTCTGAGAACTCAACAATTCAACATTGGAAAGAAATAGATTATGAATTCTTGTTTATAGTCATATTTTCAGATTAGTAGATCTTTAACAACAATTTTGGATCAGATATATTGATGTATGTCTGCTTTCTTAAGCTGTAATAGTTTTGGAAGTGCTGATGGGAAAATGACAAAATTTTCGATTAATTTTTAATATTTTTTTTAAAAAATAGCCGTTTTGAGATGCACATTTGTGTTCTCTAAAATATATATGTATCAAGTTTGGTTGCTCTAAACCAAATGATCTGACTTGTAGAGCTCCAACAAACTCACACATTCATTTTTATTAGTTTCATTTTCAAACAATAATTAAATTTTCAGTCAATTAGAAATTAGTAGAGATTTTGTGTTTGTATACGCTTTGAACAACTCTACCACTGTTTCTTACATTTCTTATTTTTATTGGATTTAAAATACTGGTTTGACCATACGTAAAATTATGTTTTAAACAGCAGCTGAAACGAAGACAGCCAGCCTTTCTTACACTTCGGCATTTATGAACACAATTTTCAGTAGAAATAAAAAAAAAAAAAAAAAAAAAAATTCAGAACTTATGGAGAAAATCAATTATTGACCGTTTTTAAAAATTATCTGATTTTATTAATATTTTGATTTTAAAAAAGCATTTCAAATGATAAAAGTATTTTGCTTATTTTAATATCTTATACAAAAATAGTGCAACGTCGGGCCTATCAACTAATATTGTCTAAATATACAAGAATGTTGAAAAAACTCTAACGCTCTCTACTTTACACTATAACTGAGTCATAAAAACATTATCGCGCTCCTCTTGGATGTATCCGCGTCCATAAAATCAGCCACGTCCAAAAGCTTATCAACCCCTCTGCAGAGTGTACAGTTTTTCGTTGGTACGACCAAGAATTCCCGCAGAATTTCTGAGGGTGAAACTATTTTTCTTTTGTCGTTTTTGCAGACATGCCCACCTTAAACCAGGACCATTTCTTACCCGTTGTCAGTGCAGATAGATATTCAATAAGATTTACGATTCGAAGACGAGTAAATATATCAGGAAAGTTTGAGGACTCGAAATAACTTCTTTTCTGAAGCAGAAAGTTTTTATTTCGATTTTTCTATTTTTAAATAATAGTTAAATAAAATCGATGGTACTTAAATTAATATAGATACTAATTATATACAACTATAATTAGTATTTACAATATTATAATAATTGAACATTGCTAAAATAAAGTTTCAGAATAAATCAAGGAATTGCATTTTTTCACTTTTTTGCTGAAAAGGAAACTCTATGACTAAATTTGTGACTGAAGGAAAAATTCAGAGTGAAATTAAAGTGAACCAAAAAGCGATCGTACATGTGCACAATTAAGTTGTTGCTTTAATAGGAAACATATTAGCGAAGAGGGGGGGGTCTCTTATTGAGAATTATCCCTTATTAAGAACTTTAAATAATGTTTCCCTGCTCAGTAAGTGTTCTAGTAGGAAAAATAGTTTTGCGTATGTTCTAATAGCTACTGAATGAATGTTGAGTCAATAATCTCATCTTGGCAATTTTGACGATAAAATTGAAAGATCCCGAATATTCGAGAATCTTAACGATAGCTCTACTCGTACTGAAGTTCCGATTTTTGTATTTGAATGTTCAATTATCTGTCACAGTGATTATAAAATCCCGAGAGATGAAGTCAGTAGGTTAATAGTTGAGTTGAGTTCAAATGAATAATTGAACAAAGCGTCTCTCTTTAGAGTGTTGATTTCCAACTAGTTGTTTGTGCTCTTTCAGTTATTTAACAGTGATTTAGTGCTTATGTGCTAATGCTGGTGTTTTTTTGGTTGTGTCGCGGATGTTTTTGATACTTTGTTTTCCTGTAGAATAAAGTGTATTTATTCCCTTATTGATATTGTTGGATTTTTCATCCCATATGCATCGAGCGGAGATTTTTTTTGTAATAATATAATAGTTGCAAGTTAATATTAGAGTTTATATATCAATGTGGCAACACATAATTTACTTTTCTTAACATGCATTTTACATAATCTTTTCCCTATGATTTGCGAAAAAAACTACTTAAAGCACCATCTCAATAAAGTTAAAGAATGAGCTGTAACTCTACAAAGAGCAGCATGGAAATTTAGTGTTATAATTTTCCATTTTACCAGTTGAAACATTACATTTTGCTTCAAACCCGAAATCCTTAGAATGTTTCTAATTTTAATATACTCTTATCCAGAAGATCAAACACTTAATGAATTTCTGGCGTTATTTCTACAAAATCTACCTATACTTTGAGAGTTGACACATTAATTCCCAAATAAAAAAGGGTATTTTTTTCAAAACTTTAGCATAAATACATGTTTATTTAAGAAAAGAATCCTACTTGTAATATTAAGCAACGGTTAGACAGGGAAACAGCATACGGTTTTCATTGAACTTCTCTTTGTTCATATTTTTTTTATTGGTCATCAAGCAAATATAATCTTTTTTAATTCTTTCTAGATTCTGCCTGCATTTCCTTTCTGGAACTTCTAGCTTAGTGTCCAGTGCTCTCTTTGCAGTCCATCCGGTTCACACCGAAGCCGTAGGTAGCTATGACAATTCTCCAACATTTTAAGTCCTTTTGTGTAGTGAAATATTCATATATCTTTATAATTCCTGCTTAAAGAAATATTCCATTTTGTAACTGAGATGTGCATCAAGCTTGGAAAACTCATAGCGATTGTCGTCGAATAGAAATGTTTCAAATCTTAAAATTGAATTTTAAATGAAATTCACATATTCGATATTTCTTTAAGGCAAATTTTCTCACCATTTTTCAATAGACACAAAATAATTCAGTACTTAATTAGATATGCAAATATAATATGTTTCAGAAATATACGTAGAATTTGTAATATTGCAGTCGAATTAAGCGAAATTGAATCATATTTGCATCATTTTCTCTGTATTATTTTAAAAAATGATGACAGAGCTACCTGTATGTATCAGAAAAGAATAAACAGCGCTTATTTATTTTTTGTGATCAGGTATTGTAGGATCAGAGGTTAATCGAAGACTTACCAAACTGTACAAAGTTTAGGAAATCTGCAATAAATGCTTATTTCTTCAAACAGTGACGTTAGTGTACTTTACCACATGACACGATTTTGTGATCATTAGCCATTTAGGCTTCGAAGTCCTGGAACATGGAACATCCTCCATGCTATTCAGATTTCATTCCGTTCATTTCTTTGGATACTTCAAAAGACGTATTTCACTGATGGCGCTCTCTTTCTGTTCTAGAGGTTACACAAGCTTCTGAACAAAATGAAATGGGAACAAAAGGAAGTATATTCGAGAAACAATAGCTTTATTAACCCGCCAGTTTTGCTAACAAATTCTTCGAAAATGAGATACAGATAATTTTTTACTTGTCTTCTAAGAATGAACATAAAAGAGATTCCATATCAAGGATAACATTCAATCAAGTTGGGATGCCAAATTTGTTATTTCTTTCCTATTTACTACGTGAGCACTCAAACATAGGAAATTGACAAAACATAAATACATAGGAAATTGGCATAAAAAATTGGCAAACCTGGAAGTGTTTGTTAACTTCTTTAACAAACACTTCCAGGTTTGGAAGTGCTTGTTAAAGAAGTTATTAGTACTAATGTAGGAAATTAAATGTTTTGTAATATTTAGAAACTGCTGAAATTCATTATAAATCAATTATAGAAATAATGAATACTAACAATATCCTTTTACAATATAAAAAAGAGCAAAGAAGCATTATTAAGTGCTTCGAGGAAAATCAATTATGTTTCTTTGCTCTTTTCTTTGACAAATGAACTTATTTTTCCATTTAACACTGAAGTTTTTCATTCATTATTTTTATAATTTAAATAGAAGAGCACGCATATCTCAAGAGAAAATGTTATACTAAAAAATACTATATAAAAAAGAAATAAAATGATCAGTTACTATTTTTGAACTATTTTATGCTTCGAAATTTTTAAAAATGCAACAAAATTTTATGAGTTTAACAAAATAACTTCATACAATCCTTTTTGTATGTATTCTCCGTTATATGTCTTTTAACCTATTTAGCCACTCTCTAAAGAAATAATAGCTTAAGTTACTTTTTGCTCAAAAAATAAATGTAAGCAATATTCTTTTTTTTCGATTTCAACGAATCTCCACATTTCAGACTTTCCTGAGTTACAAAAAACATTTTTGGAATTATTTCTGTCTGCGAAAAAGATAACTCAAAAACCATTTCAGTAGGGGGGAGCAGAATTTGATATATGATCTTAACACTAGATTTGTAGATTTTTTATCAAATTTTTAAAGAAGAGGAAATCAGTCACTCAAACTGTCCGAATCTGTTAAAAACGGTAACTAAAAACAAAGAGAACTGAGTGGATAAAATTTGAAACACAGATTTAATATTTAAAATATAGATATTTGTCAAATGCAAGACAAATCCATCAAAGGGCTGACTTTTTGTCTATACTTTCACTATTATGTAAATACTATATTTCAAACACAAAATGATTAAATATATTAAATTCGGTATGTAATATTTGACTATATCTATAGTTTTGTATCAAATGTTACTTTAATCAATAAAAAACGGAACCCAAAATATACATTTGGCGTTCTGATGCTTATATAAACTACATCCCAATGATTAATTGCCAAAGATCGCAAGCTAATAGACTGTTTCGTAAGAACTATTCGCTAGTGGCATAAATTTGTTTTAAATTTGTTTATTTATAACATCATAATCGGACAAAACACACACAAAAAACACATAACATAAAAAACATTTACAACATATAAACAATAGGAAATTCCTACATTACAATATTTGTAAATCCATTCCCACGACCATTATCTTAATCCATTAGATAGAACACCATCAACAGGCATCAATGCCTTTTACTTTCAACACCACCTAATACAACACAACACCACGCTGACTTTCGCCGAAAAAAATCTCCTGCCAAACGTACTACCGGTGTGATGTCATCACATTTTTGATCTACATCAATACGGTGCTGCCATCTATCTTCCGGCAATTTTCCAGTCAAATTCTTTACAGCATTTAATAAAGTACACGAGAAAATTTCGGGAAGACTCCTCGAGCATTTTTTTTTCTGAAATTATTAAATACTTCACACTTCTTATATGAAATTATTAAATGTTTCTTAATTTGTATTCTCATATGTATTTCCAGGTTACCGGCGTGGTCGGGAGAGCAGAACTTCTGTCAGCTGTTGCCTTTCTCTGTGCCTTACTCTTTTACGTGGAACACAGATTTCTGCCTAATGCAAGAGGTGAGATTTTTCACCCTGCATTTCTTTGTATTTCTGACGTGTCGACAAAATCATTTGTTGAATAAAAACTGACTCCACTTACATAAAACTATTTTTATTTTTTCATATCCTAACAGAATCAAGTTCGAGAAATGTTCAGATCTCTCTCTTTTACACAGTGTCTCAAAAATACAATGAATTAAATAGATAAAATCTGACATTCTATGTATAAGCAATTATATTTATTATTAAATTTTTGTTGAAATATTTTAAAGAAAAGACTGTTTGACGATTCATCTAAATATGAGAAAATGAGAACTAAATACCAGAAATTAGAAAAAAATTGGTATTTGGCCTCGGAGCCAAAATTGTAGGTTTTTATCAAATTTTTTACCATATCGATAGGAGAGATGTTCAAACTGTATTACGGTTTTAATCATTTTATAGCAAAACACATAAAAAATGCATAATTAATTCTTTTCTGAGTTCTAGAGTTTCAAAACATGGCGATTCAATAAAATCTCGAGGTCGAATTTTTATTACAAAATTTTCGTTTGGAACACATCGTAGATGAAAAAGTGTAAAATGTTTAAACGCGTGTTTTTGTGATATCTAAGAAAAATCCTTCATAGCGTAAAAAATAATCGAAAATACAAACATTATGAAATATCAATTAAATGTATTTCTGAAAAACTAAAAAAAAACTAAAAAATTAATTCTGAATCTTACTAAAAAAGATACAATTGTATAGAGAGAGCGCTAATGCTGTTACTACTAAAACACAGATGAACTTAACCAAATTAGTAAGAATTTTTTGTTTCTATTTTTATTCTTTTTGCTTATATTAACTTAATATTCTTACTAATTTGGCTACACAAAATAAAGTATTTCGAGTATTTGAATCAAAGCTTAATAAATGAATAAGACCTGTGAAGAAAAACTTAAAGAAAATTATAAAATTTGTAAATATTATTTATTTTTAAAAGAAAATTCTGATTATTATTAAGATATTTATATGATATTTATCACGCGAAACCAGAAATTAAGAAAAAAAATCGTTTGCAGTAGAATATCAATAAATTTTAAAACTCTGTAATTTATATTTTGAATCTGGTTATAATCATCAACTTCATAATTATGAAATTTATCTTTAAAATTGACAACATCAATAAAATTCAGAATAATTTAAGAATTTCATTTTTTTTCTCTCCTTTATTCTTTGTTATTTGTAGCTTGTGATTAATAATGATTACTTGCCGCTGTTGCTGAATTTTCGTCTAAAATAATTTCTATTTTTTATTCCATTTCCTTTTCAGCCTGGCAACACTGTGGAGCTACTAGTCTTCTTGCAGTCATAGGATTTTTATGCAAAGAACAAGCCATTACAGTTTTGGCTATTTGCTGTATGTATGAGTTATTCGTACCAAAGGTGTGTACAATTTTTCTCTGCCGAAGAGGCAATTTATTAAATATGAATTCGTTTCTCAATACGAAATAGTAACATTCGTTTCTCGATACGAATTCAACATTCACTCAAAATATTCATTTTCTTATTGATGTTTGATGGATTGGTTATCTTTTTGAGGCACAAAAAGAATGAGGCTGAGTTATGCTTCTTATGATGTTATTTGTATATTATTTTCATTGAAGCCAATAAAATTTTGTTTATTTAAGTATTCTTATGAGAATAAATGGATAAAATTCGTAAATATAATGGATTCGTAAATATTATAGGCTCAAAAATTGTGAAATACTTATATTTACATCTTGGTAATAAAGGATTTCTTATGCATAGAGAAATAAATTTAATCTCTTTAACTCTCTCCTATAATACAATTTAACTTCCATTGTGCAGTATGCATTGTTTTCACATTTTGCTGCGTAATTTTTATTGTAAAAGTAATGTAATAACAAAAAACTTTCATATTAATTTTTAAGAAAATAGCAAACCTACATTTATTTCTGAGAATTATTACTAAAAAGAATCTTTATACTCACATATGTATAGAAATGCATCTCATTACTTTTCGGAGTGCAGAGAATTAAAGAGGATTCTAACTTTTAACCCGAAATATCGTATCATGTAATTTTTGTAAATTTAATTCGTCTGTTTTTATTTTAGCTTTAAAATTTGATCTATAGTATACAACAAAGGTTGTGGTGATAATGGTGTGGGATCGACTACCTCCGTACAGATGACTTGCTTCCTACAAGAAGGGTTGGCTGGTGATGTCCATTAGGCCTCGGTTCGTTCAAAATCTCCGAGTGCCTTAGAGACGGATCGGAGTAGTCGTTTTGTGATCACCAAGAGCTTTTATCCCTTTCAAATTTTAAAGTAGTATAAAAATATTTTGTGTGATTATTTGGTCCTTAATAAATAAGAAAAAAACACAGAAAGTCGATTATTTCTTGATTAAAATTCTTTATAAAATTTTGAAAATCCTTTCGTAGTGAGTCATAGACTGACTACTCCGACCCGCCCGAAGGCACACGGAAAAACTTGAATGAACGCCGCAACAGCAACACTGGTGGGAACTGTGGTTGAGTCCTAAGGATCATCACCGGCCACGGTACAACCCTTTCCCTAAGGATGTACGTCCCGTCATCAATGGCAGAAGCCAGATCCTCACCTTTTCGTATACGCACAAGGGTGACGAGAACCAGCCATCATGCCGGAAGCATCTCATCCTCAATTACGAAGTGCCGCTCCTTTCGTAGTGAGGGCATACTTGTTTCCAGACAGAAAAAACTAGTTATCTGTCAAATTTGTAACTCTCAGTACATCGATCTGTTTATAGAGCATTTTTGCAATTTTCTTTCATGAGTGATGCATGATGGTATTTATAAAAGCATCAACCATTCTTTGTTTTAAAAAAAATTGCTAGGATCGCTACACAATGATTTTAATAATTCTAATAAATCAAATGCATTATTCAAAAAGCAAAAATATCAAAACAAAAGAATTTACACTTTTTCAAATTAAATTACATTATACTCGTCTGTAAGTGAGCAGAACAATTTGAAAATATTGACATTGTGAAAAATTGCGTGGATTAACAAAACCAAAAAACGCTACTTGATATTGAATTAAAGCAGCATTAATCTTTTGTTTTTAGTATATTAATAAGAATGGGTTTATTTTATCTATTTTTCTCTAGAGATCGAACAGAGTACAGAACATTCGGCATTTGATCCTGAGCCGAGGCTCCATGTCTCCGTGGTGGAGGGACAAACTCTTGAGACTGACAATTATGGTGTCTGTGGCTGTGCTCTCACTGCATTTGCGCTGGAAAATGATCGGTGGAAGATTACCGGTCTTCAACAGGTAAATGTATCTCCTTAAAATCTTCTGCGGAAGAATAAATAGCATCATATTTAAATATTCTTTATGTTTATTCCCTTTTACAATGGGATTCAATAACGTATGTGCAAAATTATGACCGAAAAGAATTCATCAGTTGTATGAAATAATATAATGGTGGGTCGTAAGTGACATTTTGGTATAAAAGATAGATACTAACAACCAATTCTGAAATTTCATATCTGATCAACTAAAATGATGATTTACACCGGGAGCGGTCTCCTTAAAACTTTCTCGCATACTCTCTAATAAACTTGCCATGCCCGAACATGCCTTGCATGTCTTTGGCGTACAATAGTTACAAAATATTATATTTTGGCTTGAATGTAGTAATTTTACTTAATCTATCGTGTCATCCTTGGCGTTAATAGTATCCAAAAATCGAATTTGTGTATTAGACACAAATTGAAACAAAGATTTGACATAGAACTTCACTAGTTACAAAATCTCATTCTAAATTCGATATTTTTAAGTCATTGTGTTTTTGAGTTATCGAGTTTACATGTTTCTGAAAGTGCAGACCGACAGGCAGTCAACGCGTTGTTGAATTTGGCTCAAAATTTGACAGATGTCTACACTATGGATGTTAAATCTGTGTGCAGAATTTTATCTATCTAGCTCTCTTCTTTTTGTAATTATCGTGTTAACTTATATTCGAACTGCAGAAAGACAATTTGTTCTATGTCGATTTTACTCAAAATTTGATAGAAATCAGAATTTGGTGTAAAGACCGTATATTAAATTTCAACCTCAAATAGTTTTTGAATTATCTTTGTCACAGACAGACAGATGGACATTTTCCAAAAGTGTGTTTTTCGGACTCGGGGTGGTCTAAAACGTGGAGATTCGTCAAAATTTCGAGTTCGAATTTTTTGACGATTACTATGTTTATACTACGTATACTAGAAAATAACAAGTCTGTGCTATGAAAAATGTGTATCTCTTGAGTCTTTTGTGTTTGTTGGTAATTTTTTAAGTAATTTTCTAATTTTTAATAATTAACTTTTTTTATTAATTGTGATGCAAAAATTCTTCAAAGCGCTTTATAGGTCGTACAATAAAATCTAGATTTCGTCTCTTGTAACTTCTTGGACAATAGGTACTCACTAAGAAAAGAATATCAAAAATTCATTGAATTTTTAATTTCTTAAAAGTTATTTAAAGTTATTTTGCACTACTGAAAAATTAAAAAATTAATTTTTCAGGAATATCAATTTTAATTCCAGGCCATTTTTTTTCTTTAAATTTAAGATATTTTTCAAAATGTATTGCACAAGGGCAGATACAGAAGATTTCTAGAATTCATTTGATATTAAAATGCTCAGAGTCATTTTACGAGTAGTTTTCTCGCATAATCTTTAATTAAAAAAACTCTAATTCTCGTTTCAGCAATAGTTAATTTTCATAACTTCATTGCAATTTTTAGTTTCAAATTTAATGAAAGTGTTTCATGTGTTTTATTTTAACTCCTTAACAGCCATTTTTTTAAAGTTTTAGCTGAGTATTTGCACAAAATATATAAATGTACAAAAAAAATTGTATAACAGTACAGATATATTCAAATTATGTTTTGTTTTGAAAATATTTCATATTTCTTAAAAAAAGGTTATCTTTATAAAATGATTAATGAAATCGTTTCAATAAAAATGCAAAAAAATTGAAGTAACAAATCGTTATTATAACTTCTTAATTAAATATTTACGTATGATATTTCATTATGATATAAATACCAAACCAAAAATATCATGCTTCAAATATGACAATTCTGTTCCGTTCAACTTACAGACGAATTTCAAATTTGTTTGGTTGTATTAAAGAAATGAAATAAAGAAAACAAACTTTCTGTTACTTACAATATTGACTGATATATATATATATAGAGAGAGAGAGAACGAAATCAAACTGTCATGTACGAAATATATTTTTGTCACCAAGTGGTGTACATAAATTTCGAAAATCCCTAACAGCGGATCAGGGCTGTTAAAGGATTAATTTTTATGCATAAATGAACTTGATTTAGAAACGACAGCAAGATAATATTACCCAATCTCAGACAATAATACCTCAATAAATGATTCTTTTTCAAATTTTTGATATAATTTTATAAAATTGTAAATTTGTTTTAAAAAAAGTGGCGAAATAATGTTATAAAAACGCAGACGATAAAATAAATAGTGATTTTTTTATCATGAAAATGTTTTTAGGGAGGTCATTCTTTCTGCAATTTGCGTGATGTAAAAATTGTGGGCCCAGATAATAACAAATGATGCAATGGACTCAGACGAAAACAGTATTGGAAAATAAAGCCTCATAATTTTGTACGATTTTAATTATTTCTGTCTTAAACATTCTTCTTTCCGTAATTATATTTTTGCTCTTCAAGTCATATACAGAGTGACCATAATATTGAGATGTATCCCCAGCTAAAACTAATAAATGGAAGGGAATGATATAAACTTTTGTTATGAAAATTGTGGAAGACTGCGAAACGGATTCCTTACAAAAAAATCTTAGTACCAAATATCGTAGATGCTTGAGAACAGGGAAGGCAGCACATTGAAAACATGACATGTGGTCGTTAAGAGCCTAATGCTGATTTTTAAAAAAAATTGTGTTTTATACTGGAGACTATTTATACATGTTCTATATGTTTTTTATCTCTTGAGCATTAATGAAATTTTGCATAATCCATTTTCTATGCCTTTATTTGAATAATTGAATCGTTTTCGCGCCAAAAACGCCGAAATATCTAATATGTTTGTTGACTATCGTTACTAAATATTTTTGTAGGATTCTTCATTTCATGCTTTCATTGGTCTGCACATGAAACTTAGTTTCATTACATTTATTACATTTAACTACAAGTGCCTCCAAGCAAGAAAATTATTTTATGGCCAACCAGTATTTTACAAATGTGATATTATGATTATATTTTCCCGTCACTTTTGCTTTTCTTTTAGGTTCGACAATCCTGCATCAGTCTCCAAATTCCCCATCCGCCACTTGACATACAATTATCTATTGGCTGTAAATGCCTGGCTTCTCCTCTTTCCCCAATATCTTTGTTGCGACTGGACAATGTCCACCATCCCGCTAGTGGATAGTTTGGGGGATATCCGGAATGTCGCCACCATCGCAGTATACATAACAGTATTTTATATTCTGAAAGCTCTTCTGAGATCAGATGACGAAACGAAAATGACACTTTTGATGGTAAGATGTAATTTTATTTATTTATATAATAATAATAAATAAATACTTTTGCACCTTGGGATTTTAATAGTTTCTTCAGCAAAATATTTTTAAGCTTCAAATTTTGATAGTCTTATAATTCATACTATTATAAAATCCTTGAAATATTCAGTACATTGTACTATATATATATATATCCAATTTTTTGTCAACTCTGCTAAGATTTGAATTTGAAATGGAAGAGATAAAACTTCAATAAAAACGAAAACTTTTTTGCTGGAACCAAGCATATATGTATATATTTTAATATGACTACAGAAAATCGAATCCTTCAGCATTGTTATCTTAAATGGACCACAGAATAAATTGTTTTTATAATTTATGTAGTAATTCCAAGAATTATTCAATAAAAAGTTTTCTGATACATTATAAAATTCAGTTTAATCTTCAAAAAGATTTAAATGCGGTAAATATTTTATTTTAATATTCATTTTATTTCAATCAATAAATATACTTCTGGAAACAATTATGAAGTCTAAATTTTATACAGCCTTTTGATTTTTTGAAACATATTCAGTAAAAATATCTTGACAGTCTTACGTTTCAGTCTTTTGAAATCTTCTGACCGAGTTATAAAACTTTGAATATCATTATTTTAGAACATTCAACGATTACATTGTTTTAGACATTATTATTATGACATTCTTCTTATTTTCCCTATTGAGTCATTTAAGTGCAACACAATTCCATCGACAAAATTTTATAATACACAAGCTGATATACTCAGCATTACATGGAATTATAAAGCTTTTCATGTTTCAATATTTTTAATATAGAAATCATTTTCATATAAAATTTTATAAAACACAAAATCCTTTTATCGAATAAAAAGTTTTCTAATAAACATGAAAATATCTATTAAATTAGATGAAGAAATTTATCGGCAGTTCTTTTAATCAATTTTAAATGATCTAGATCTATTCAATTATTATTAATCTTGTTATTAAATCTTAAATTATTATTATTCAGTTGTTATTAAATGTTGAAAAAAATAATAAAATAACTGAAAGAAATATTGCATGTGTATGAAGTTGATATCACTGAGTTAAAATTTATTTTGTAAAAATTGGCTCTCAAGTTACTGCGGAAAACATCAAAATGTTGATTCATTTCTTATTAATTGAATTAATTAATTTTTACATTTGAAAGTTAACAGTATTCTTTTTCTTGCCTTAAATAAATGTCCAATATTTGGTTGAATTTGGCTCAATCAATTAGGAAGAGATGCTGATTATACACACATATATAACTAAAACATCGTATATCTAAATTAAGATTAATAAGATTTATAAATTTCACATCTGTTCACCAAATGCTTATCAATTCACTTTTGTCAATTTTTGCAGTATTGCAGAATGTAATAAAAATTTCAGAGCATTGCTTCAAATACTGAAAAATCATTTTGGGGAAATCTATTATACTTCAAAACGCACAGCTACAAATCTGGCTTTCGATAATCTGGTTTGAAAGTCTTCAACAACCCACAACAGCACAAAACATTCACGAGAATGTGTATTATTTACTATAGACATTCATTTAATATTAAACAACACGCACTACCTTACTCTATTTCACTATACTTAAAAGAACAATTTATGAAAATTAATGTAGCAGCTGTCTTATTTCCCTTCGTTTCTTTCCAGGGTATTTCATTGGTCGTTATTCCTTTCCTACCTTCGAGCAACCTGTTGTTCCCCGTGGGCTTCGTCGTGGCAGAACGCGTTCTTTACATCCCCAGTATGGGGTTTTGCATTCTCGTCGCCCGGGGCTGGAGTTTGCTTTTCGAAAACAAGTAAGCCCCTGGTTAGATTTTCGAATCCTTGTGTTATTGTAGCAAACGATCCATCTCCACTAGTTATTCTGCGAACATAATTTATTTTTCCTGGTTTTTCTAGAAAAGGCCTTCTAAAAGGAATTTGCTTTTTCGGATTTTTTTTTTCCCCGAAGATATATGAGGCTTGACTTTATCATATAAAAAATGGTATAGACAGCAGTGATGTAGCGTCTAGAGGGAGGGGTGTAAATGCCCTTGAAGCCATTTACCCTTCTTCTTACGATCTTGTGTAAGTAGCAGAGTTTAAATGGATTTGAGTTCAAAAAGATGGTATCCGTTCTTACTAAATTATATAGGTTTTTTTTTGTTGTTGTTTTTACTCAAAACTTCTTAATTTACTCTACAAATTTAGGCAGATATTATCCTAATAGATTTACATTATATTAGATTCATTATATAGAGAAAAATGTATAAATATTATAACTATATGTTGTTATTTATTCAAAATGTTAACCAATTTATCGTTCAAAAATATAGATAAATTATTAAAAACAATTAATGCATTTTACTTTTTATCTTGCAACATCATTATTAATTTATTCCTTGCCACTGATTTTTTTTTCTCTTACTTCTTTTCTCTCTCCCTATGAGGTTTTCTGTAAAAGTTAGAAACAATTAGTGAAGAAAAAATGGCTTTTCAGTACAAATTCCTTCAGTATTGACCATAGATCTTCATAGAAAGATTGTTAGGTGTAAATTATGAATGCTGATGTCATATTTTACAAAGAGCTCTTCAACCGATGGTAGCCTTTAGGGTATTTTCTGTCATAAAGATTTTCATTCATCAACGTGGATGGATGGAGGGATGCATATGAAATTAATTAGTTACCAATTGCTCAAAAATCTGACAAAATGAAAAGAATCCTTTTGTATGATTTCATTAAATATATATTATAGAATATCTAGTGTTTGGCAGTCTATATATGAATTTGTTATTCTCCTATCATAATTATCTAGCAGCAGTAGATTACTATAGCTCAAAAATCTTATCTCCATCTAATGATTTAAAAGTTTTATATGATAGTTATTTATTTATTCTGGATATATATTTATTAATATTAATTTATTTATTAATATATAGTCATTAAAACTTATTAATATTGTCATATTGTGTGTGTGTGTAATTACCGGTAATTATACATAGTCACTAGTTTATCACATTTAGCATAACATATATAACATAAAAATAATAATTTATTAATATAATGAAATTAATACTTGACGTCCTCCATTTGTAGAATATCCATGACCTTCACGAGAAGAAAGGTTAAAAACTAAACATCTTTAATACATTCACTATCTATGGATAAAAAACAAATCCCAAACTAAAAAGAACTGTTTGAAATAGCAAAATACACTACAGAAATGATCTGTAGTTTAGAAGATCAGTTCTTACATTTCACAATTTATTACTTCTTTTTTTTTCTCTTTGTGAAAAAAATAAAGAACTTTATTCTGCCTTTGTTCGTGAGTGCTGTGTCGGCCCTTTCACGTTTTGTTGATGTTGATCTCCTCAGAAAGAAACTCTTTGACAGAATCCTTTGTTGGGTGGCTTTTATGAAAAGAAAAGGAAGTCATCGGAATTCGTGGAGCGAAAGGAAAATACCCTCGAAACAAGTGGAAGATCATGATTTAAACATGAGGGTGGTCTGCCTCGCTATCTCTTCACAGTAACCAAGGATATTGGCTTAGGTAATAGGAACGATCCGGTCTGAAGTATAGTAGTTCGAGTATCATTACGAATTCCATGCCATGCGAATACGACTACAGATACTAAATCTAACGACCATCATTTCAACTTTGATCTTATTTTGCTGGTAGATAGTCACAAATTGCAGAAAAATATTCTGGAATTACATTTTGATAAAAAAAAAAAGTATATATTATCATGTGAGAACACACGATGTTGTTTTGGTTTGGGTGTTTTGAAGCCTCAAAATACGCGGCCAGAAAAGAAAGGGCATGGTTTGTAAGAAGATGTCACCCGAAGAAGCACAAAGAAGAAAACGGGAATCAACGCGAAACAGCGAAACGATGTATCGAAAGGTATATATAATATGATTTTTCAAAACTTTCATTTTCAATTTTTCTAGCTGGCAAAAAAAGATTTGAAGCTCAAAAAATTTAAAATAAAAAAAAAAAACGCTTTTCTATAAATTAACGAGTGCGAACTATAATAGTCAGTGGTCATTCCGAGCCAATTTAAACCAGATTTTCATAAAAAAAAGTCTGGTCCCGAGAGAAAATTTTAGAGCTCGACCGATTTTGAGATGAAAAAAAAGCCATCGTTTTTCAAAATATCAAACATGTATAGTCACGCAACTATTTCAAATCGATTTAAATTGGTTAATGACTTAAATTAATTAAGACAAATAATGACTTAAAAATAATATTGTTCTAACGTGATATCATTCCTATAGCAGATTTCAATTTTTTTAACTTTATCAACATTTTAATGATTTTTTTCTATTTTCATATTGCATAAGAAAACATCTGCTGCAAGTTGAGTCTTCTTGATGTCGTCATCTGTTGCTTCATTGTCGCTTCAACATCTGTCGCTTTATGCAGGATAAAAAAACAATTAGATTATGATTAACTTCAAATTAATTTTTAATGGTAAACTGAAATTGAACTAGGCAATCAACAGTAAAAAGTTTGGAAAGGTATTACGTTTTCAAGTTGAATATATCAAAGGTATTTCGTTTTGAAGATATTGTATCTCTCGAATTAACTTCTGACCAGGCTAAAACGTATGCCTTTTTGTGAATACAAGAAAATGTATATAATTCAAGAAAAGGCAACGTGATGAAAATGGATGTCCTAGACTTGAATTGTGTAAATCAATACAATATTCATGGCGTGACAGAAAATAATTCGAACAATCGACAACGCATTCAATACAATAGTGTAGGTAAAAGCATAAACTGTAAAAGTCCAAAGCATAATTAGAAATGACCTAAAGGAATTGGAATTTCAATCATATTTATAATTCACTGTAATTTTTATTGAACATTTAGGATTTTTTTTCTCTTTTATTCCTTGTAATTATAGCGTTGTTTACGGCAGTTCACTCTTTTCATTATCTTTACAACCGGATTTTTTATCGAAAAATTATGTTTTATTTTTAATAATTATTAAAAGAGTGTTTTATTTTTTGTCATTTTATTAATAACTAGCAGTACCCGCACAGCGTTGCCCATGCCATAGCATCCAAGAGGAAAAATTAGCTTTAAACTTCATGCCGGGTCTACACTCGGTATAAGAAGGCCTATAGGTTCCGACGGGAACAACAGCATGTCACTGTATTGTATTTTTTTCTTACTGCACATGCGTTTGTAGAATTTAGTGGATTTTTTTGGCTTGAAAAAATTAATCACTTATTATAGATTAATTTCGAAACTTTTTGCTCTTTGTTCTTTCTGATGCGATTTATATTTCTGATAAGAGTTATATCGAAAAGATTATTTTTTGAATATAACTCTGGAAAGGGCCACATAAAGCTGTCCAAGCTAAACTTTGATATATATCATTTGGCGCCTTACGAGGTTGGCAATTTTTTGGTAGCACTTTGTTTGAGGTTACAATGCAACAATTTTTTTTTACTACTGTTTGTTTACTTTATTTCGATCTTTTCTGATCGTTTCTCTCGATTTTTTTTTCTGTGCATATTCTACTTACTTACATTGTTTTCGATTAAACTTTTATTGCGTGCATTCCAATTTACAGCATTTGTTGATTTTTTTCTATATTTCTGTTAATATGCTGCAGCATTCATCGGAACTTTACGATTGGAAACGCTATTGCTGCTGTTCGCGCCACATTCGCCCATTTCGCTAAAATTTGGCGATAAACTTTTTTTTTTGTTGACGAAAATGATTGTATATCGCAGTTTTTCCTTGAGACAGTACTTTTAACTTGCTCTGGTGCAGTAGAATCAGCTTTAATATCAAAGATTTCTCTCATTCCAATATTTTTACCGTTTTCCTTTAAACGTGTTCAGTTCCCAGTTAGATTCTGTTTCAACATGACAATAAATAAAGCCCAAGGACAAACGTTTTACACTGCTGGAATTGACTTAAGCGAAGAGAGTTAAGAATGTTTTCTCATGGACGAGGGAATAACCTTGATATACAATCATTTTTGCCAAAAAAAAATAGTTTATCGCCAAATTCTAACGAGATAGTCGAATGTGGCGCGAACGAAGCAATAGCATTTCCAATCGTAAGGTTCCGATAAACTAAAAAAAAAATTAAAAAAATGGCGATTTCCAAAAAACGAATTGTGGCAATGTAACCCCAAACAAAACGCCACCGAAAAATTGCAACCCTTGCAAGGAGCCAAATGACTGTATATCAAAGTTTAGTCAATAGCAGCACTAACTTTTATGTTTAATCTGTGTGGAGAAAGATCAGATAGATTTAAGAGAATTTAAAAATTCAATTGGATAATGAACAACTTCTTCACTATCCACAACTGTGTTCATTGAATAATAAACTTGGTCTGGGATATCGAGTAAAGATGATGTTCATTAATAAGAAATGAATGTAATGGTTCAGGCGGGGGGGGGGGATTTCTTCTAATTTAATTTTCTCTGGTAAACAACACATGCCTTTTGATTCATCTTTCCATTTTAAAGCTGAACAATATGGTCAGACTATAAAAATTATCCCTATTGAAACCAAAACGTCATTTCTGTAATCCACACATTGATTGTAATTCAGGGCGGAGTACTCCTTTTCGGACTAAATATCAGGAACGTTTGTTCTTTCACTTCTTTTCCTCTGTCTCAAATTTAAATGTCTTTCTCTGTCAGCAGATAGGCGATCACTTCACTCCTCATGAGATTCATTCTGTCTCTGCAATTCATTTGCAGTGCGATTTAAAGAGAGACAGTTACTTCGCTCAAAAGAAGACTCTCCTTTCCTAAGTGTGGACATTCTTTTTCTAATAGTCGCTAACCGAACGTTTCTTTCCTCTACATTTTCATTAACGCGTATCAAACGAAGCGTTTCGTCATTTAATATCCTCTGGCCAAGGCTGGTATGCATATTTTCTTTTGTGGCGGGCATAATGAGTTTTGAATCGCTGTTTAAAACCAGACATAAACAAAGAAATGTATCGCATATGCATACCACAGCTCTTGCTATTTGTGCATGCGCAGTTTGAAGTTTCCTCACATGCGCGAATAGCGTAGGAAAATAATTAAAATCGCAATTATAAAACTTCTTTTTTAACTTTGATATGACTTAATATACTAAAACCTCCCCTTAATAAATGCCTTTCAAAATGATACAAATGTCTCCAATATCAGATAAATATTTCTCCAGTTTTTCGAGTTCAAACATGCAGACGCTTTCAGGAGACTTCATTTTATACTATCTATAGATTATCTTCATATTCTTATACGAAGATATATTTCTTAATTTATCATTTTAATTAATTTAGAATCTTGTAAAAAATTTTCTCATGTTCACTACTAGATGATACTTAGCAGTAAACATTAAGAAACTTTAAAAAGAATCTGAAAATATTAAAATGCTGTATGGCCATCAAGAACATTAAGTTGGGCAAATGTGTAGATTTCAAGCACATTAAAAACTAAGTAAACAAAATCGGCCTCAATATGAATAAATGAAAGCCATATATGAATGAATCGGCCATATATGAATGAATTAAACGGAACTGTGCTTGCTGGAAGCTTTATTCTGACGATATTAGTGGCCGATCTTCGATTTCAGACAGATGAGTGCAAAAAGGAAATACAGAATGGGTTATAGAGAAATATACGTTTATAAGAAATACGTTTGTGTGGAATATTCGCATTTTTTCCCTACTTGTCATTTTTAATGTATCTTAAATCGCGTGTCATGAGGAACGAAATGAGCCATATCTTCCAACACTTACACCTTTAATTTATCAAAGTAGACTTGTCTGACATCACGCAATTCTTCACAGCCGCCAACTCGTAAAAACAGACTATCAGAGAATACGAGCTTGAAAAAGTTCTGATTGAATTTTAGCGAAATCAATTCACTTGATTTTACAAGTATTGACAAACATAATTGCATGATATCTAACTGCCAGTTGTCTTGCGTTGATCCGTGACGTCATGTCTTATCAAAAGATATATAATTCATTCCATATTAAAATCTTTATAGCCCGTTTTATGAATAACATGCAGGTATAAAATGTCTGCATTAACTACAGACATAATCGTTATGAACATTGCAATTATCGAATACTATCCCCGATTTTTGTGAATTCGATAATTATGACTATCTTACCATTTTCACAGAAAATTTTCTGAAGAGTAAATGAAATCAAAATTTTTATAATGCTCTTACTTTTTATAATTTGGCTCATCATATAAATAAGTTTGTTTGAGCATTCATAAATTAACCCCTTCGCATAGAATGACGTGTCTGATATGAGCATCGTGTTATTGAATTTTTAGTTTTAAGTCTATAATTAAGCGGAAGAATTAAGTGTAGAAAAATACAAAAGTCACTTAGAAATGTTTCAATATTTTAAATACACCTTATGTTATTATAAGAATAAAAAAAAACAATAAATGCCCAAAATAGGACGTGTTATCTAATTGGGAAGTTACATCAATTCGTATGTCAAGGGATTAAATCTCTTTGTTTGCTTAAGAACGGAAGTGAACCATTTAAAAGTTGAAAAACATTAATACACACTTTTTAATTAAAAATTGTTTTTATTTCATTGTAGAACTTTCAGAAACTGGGCTGTCCTTGGAATTATTGTTGTTGTGCTCGCCGGAGCTTGCAAAATTGTGGTTCGAAATGCTGATTGGTAAGAATTATTCATCGAAGTATTTACATCATTACAATGCATGCGTTGTATATTTACAATTTTGAAAACTGTTCCTAAAGATCACTAACATTTCAAATTTTTTACAGTGCAACTTGATTGATTCAAAGTCAATGAAACTAAAAATAAATCTTCAATTAATCCTCGGATTTTAATTAAGAAAATTGGGTACAGCTAGTTATGAAATAAATGTAAATTTTTAAACCAAAAAATGAATGAAAAATATATTTTATGTTTTACCAATCTTCATGATTTTGACATTTTCATCGTCTATGAAAAAGATAAAGATAATGGTAATGAAAAATTTAGATAATTTAAAAAATAGTTTTAAAAAATATGTAAGTAGTTATAATAAAAAAATTATTTTAAATGAAACAATAATAAAATAAAATAAATAGCAAAATTCAAAATAAAAGTGTTTAAAGCTTGAAAAGTGCTAGAAATTTTTAAATACTTGGGGGCTCTGCCCCCTGCTCGCTTATGCTAGTCAACCCCCAGGAACTGCTAATGCAGTTCATCGCGATCCAAGTTCGCTTCGTTCGTTCGCCATCTACTAAACCACTTTAGTCTGGCAACAGATATATTCAGATGCAATTTATTCCAAAATATGATAAAACAATGAAATAAATAAAAATTGTAAAGCAAAAAGTATACTCGCAAAAATCACCTGCATCAAAGTTATTTATAAACACAAATAACCTTTTATTTAAATAACTATATACATCTACCAAAGAAACAAATTTTTAAAAAAATTGTGCTTTCCTCACAATTGTTCAGATTTGGAAGCTGCACTACAGAAACAGAATAAGAATTTGATATTTACAAAAAAATAAATTGTCTGAAAACAGCTATATTCAAATTCAGTCCATTCCATCTCCATGAAAACCATCCTGATATTTGTAGCAGGATATCTTTCAATTATACGATGCATTTGCAGATAACAATCGATGAACAGATTGATTGTTCTCAACATAGAATCCAATTTTTCCATGACAGAGAACAAATATCCTTCATTTTTCTCCATGTGTTTTTCAGTGGCTTCACTGGTATTAAACACATACAACTGACCATAACCTGGTTTGTTATGACCACCGTATAAAGAAGAAACCATGTGGTATATCTGAACATGAATCCTGTAGCAATATGACCCTGTTCCAGGAGGAGATTTAATTTGAGCTCCTATGGAAGCAAAAGCTAAAGCAGAATTATATTCTCTTATACGCTTCCGATAGTTTCTTCCTTCGATTGAATCACTGATCAGCAAGTCTTTCAATATTTCCAGTGGATTCAACAGATGTTCCAAAACGATTTTTTTTTTATCATGACAACATTTCATGTATTTGCCATTTGATTTACTTCTTTTTTCCAGTAACGTGCCTGGCAAAAAGAATAGAATCCTGACATAGTCCCACAAATGCTCTTGTAGTTCGGAAACTTCGCATAAACTATACATAAACATTTAATCCTATCTCGTTCATTAGGACCCGATCTTCTTATGAACGATTCTTGAACATTTTCATTCCACCTGTCTTCTTTTTTTCGAAAATTCCGATTTAAAATCGATGCGGCACGACTTAAACTCATCGTATAAAATTTTATCCCTTTTTTACCATTAATTTTTTGTTTAAAAATTTTTCAAACCGATGCAAAAATAGCGTTAGCTTGAAATATTATGAAACCGCGTGTTGATGTTCCCGGAGGAGGTCGAAGGGTTGCCAAACGCCGATTAACAAATTCGGCCTGATTTTGCGCCCACATAAGAGTTTATATATATAGATTTTTAGATTAGATACATTTCATAACAGCAATATTTTTGAATGAATTAAGGGTTTTAAAACGCTAATTTTAATTTAGGATATAATGCTCATATATGTTACCTAACAAAAACAAATCAGAAATGAAAACATTTTTTTGTTTTACACTTTTTTAGTTTTGACTTTGAATTAACCGAAATAACTCCTAATTTTTTTAGTAATTATAGTATATTATTTAATATATATTTAGTATAGATATTTAATAGTACGTTAATAGAAAATTTACTAAACTATAAAAAAATTGAATTCGGATTTAAAATATTGGAATCAAACAACTTCCATTCAAAAATTTTATAAAATGGAAATTAGAAAATATTCTGAAAAAATAGTCAAAAATTTTGGAAATACAAATTAAGAAATACAGTCTGGGTTCAATTTTTCCATTATTATCTCCGTCATTTGGAACAAGCAAAACACAATAATTATAAATGACAAACGCAACCAGAAATGGTTCGACTATTCTTTCATTATGTTATCACGCAAAGGACGAAACCTTACGTGCTTTGCAGCAATAGCAGAAACGCATGAGAAATTTGCGGATTCCTCTTACCCGCTTCCAAGCAGAAACAATGGTTGGAGAAACTTAATGAAATTTTCAAACAAATTCAGTTAATGATCTACAATAATTGTAGGAAAGAAAATAATTTCCCGTTTCAAATTTTACGAAACGGAAACTGAATGTATATACAGCAGCATTAACTTTTCAGTAAAATCACAATCAATAATCAGCGAAAACTTTTTCGCATACTCTAATAAAGTGTTATCTCTCTCTCTAAGCTAGTAAATTGTGGCCCTTGGGCAAGGGCAGAAAGCACGAGTGCTCATTTTTTTTAAAATTATTTGCAGACTTCTACGTAATCTGCAATTCCAGTTGTGAGTTTTGTAGCATAGCAATTTGATCATCAACTGCATGCAAACTAGCAAACAATTATTATGAATGATCGATCTTTGGCGGGAATCTGGTATTTGTGCTGCCTATTAATCTCTGGCATAAGGTTAATACACAAATACCAGTAAATAGAGTATGTATTTTGTATGCTTTTCTTTCAACCGAATGGAATCAAAATTTGACACATAATCATAATTATAGATTATTTAGCGAATTTCTTTTGTTTAAGTCATTGTTTGTCTGATTTAATGCTTTTACATTAATTAGAAAAATCTCTGTACATTAGAAAATTATCTCTAAAATTGAACATATAACTACAAAACGTAAAAGATTAGATGGATTAAAAGTCGGTACATAGGTTTAACAATTTCTGTATCAAATTTTGAATAAAATCCGTCTCGATTTGATCATCTGGGGATTATTTGTACATTTGCACTTATGTGAAGACAGTCATTCAAAAACGCAACCATTTAAATGAATGAAATTTAATATATGAACTTTTTACTAAATTTGTAATTTTTGTCAAATTTTGACTTCAATCGATTTGAAAAATAAATGTCTAAAATGCACCCTTGGTTTTCTTCAATACACTACGAAGCAGAAAACGCTCATTTGCTGGGCTCTAAAAAATTTTTTTTTAATCTGAAAATTCTTAGAGCTCACAACTTTGCCAATTTTCATGTGGGGATACGCTGGATAACGCTTTCATTATGCAGAATGCGAGAAAATATCGGGGAAGTTTAATTAAATTAAAATTACTAATTAAAATTTGCAAAATCTTTAATCTTTGTAATGACAAGTTTATTTTTTTATCAATAAACAACACTTAACAAAGGGAGAAAATTGAGATAAGATATTTCTGTGGATTAACAACGAATCCCACCAGTCAGATAGTAAGGTCTTGGCTATAGAAATTCCATTTCACCAAAGATATGTTTCATAAATGCCTGTATTACACGTTGAATCTGCTACTGAAAACCAAACATTCCCCTTGCTGCAGTGGCAAAGTAATGTCGGCAAAAATTGATGACTCAAGTGCCGTCCGCTTCATCTGATTGCAAATCAGTGTTAAGTTGTCCTTTCCTGAAAACTTTTATGTCTTAAGGATTCAAATCAGGGCTTGTATCTTGTTTCTATCTCATTCTTGGGCATATATATAGTAGCAATAATATTTCTGTTACTTAGGCAAAATGAATACACCTTGTACAGATCTTCTCTGTCAGTGAACCAGAGAAACGGCAAACTGTTCAATAATATGGGACGAGTGCTGGAGTCCCTCAATCGGCAAGAAGAGGCGCTCAGCCACTACGAAAGTGCCAGAAGGTACGGGGAATTATATAAATGTTCTTTTCAAATGTTTTATTTGGTTCGTTTTTGTTGCCATTTTCTATTTTAGCACATTTTATGCCAAGCACGAGATATCATATAGATTTATATTGCAGGTTTGAATTCAATGTCGAATTTCGTGGAATATATAGAGAGCAGTAACGAACAACAGTATTAGCAACGATAAACGATGATTTTAATAAAAATTTAAAAAATTAAGAAATTTTCATATTAATTATTATTAAATTTATTATTACCAAATTAATAGTTTTACATTTTTTAATAATTATGACAGTCGTCCTACTTATTACATGTGAAGATCAATATATGAATGAACATAATAAAACATCTTATTGTCAAAAATTGATTATTTTTTCTGTGCATTTAGCTATCATTTATCTTTTTAGCTACTTCCCCAAACAAATATTCAATACTTTTAATGAAAATATCAGTAACAGATATTAGGTTTTAAGCTATTTAATCACTTACATTTCAGAAAATAAATTCTAAATAACCAAAAAAAGATAATAATTAAAATATTCCACTAGTGGATGCCTTAAAATTGCAATTTAATTTTAATTCCTATGATTCTCCTCACATTTATTAATTCTCCACACTTTTTACATAGTTTCATCATTAAGTAAAAAAAATTATTTAATAGTAATTTTTACACAGAAAAGACCTGGCTGCCGGACATTTTAGCAGAGCAGGAGACCAAAGCTTTTTTTTTAAATGACAACATTTTACGACTTCCTAAATTTACAACATAGGAAACAGAATTTTTTTAGATCATATATTTGGAATGACTTTTTGGGAAAGGATCATATTTTGATGCATGTTTCAGAAAACTTTGACATTGTAAAATATCAATCTAATTTTCTCCATCTCAAATGTCTTTATAAAAACTAATTCCAACGAACAAAAAATAATCATGATCATGGTTCTTAGTCAATAAATTTTATATAAAATTAATTTTTCTTCAATAATAACAATAATATTCTTCAATTTAATAGACGATATTTATGTTAATGCAATAAATGCGAAACAAAATTGGATATAGACATCCATTTTTTTAAAAATGTCTTTATTAAATTTCAGGTTCACTACTGACAATTGTATCTAAGCATACTCTTTCAAATCGAAAGGAATTGCAATCCAAGGGACAGTACTTGAAGGAACTGTGAAAGATGTATCGAAATGGTTTTCTATAAAATTTTGCCCTAGCATGATTCTTTTTTTTTTCCTCTCAAACAGTTTTCTGTCCTTTTCTATGGAGTATATTTTGTAGTACTTTATTGCGGTCACTTTATCTAATATATAAAAATATCGTGTCACGGTGTTTGTGTTCGTACTCCTCCAAAATGGCTCGACCGATTTTTATGAAATTTTTTATGTGTATTTAGTATGTATGAGAATAGGTCGTAAAGTATTGGGTTGGCAACTAAGTAATTGCTGATTTCTCTCATAGATGGCTTCAGTTGAATTTTTAGGTTTGCAGACGTAGTACAAATGTAAAACACATTTTGTTATTTGATAGTTGGCAATTCAGCTGTCAATCAGTAAAAAAAGTTTTTTGATCGGTTGCGTAGTTTTCGTTTGGCGTTCGTTGAAAAATGGAAAATCAAAAGGAACGTTTTCGTCATATTTTGCTTTTTTATTTCCGCAAAGGGAAAAACGCATCGCAAGCTCATAAAAAGTTTGTGCTGTTTATGGTGACGAAACTTTAAAAGAACGGCAGTGTCAAAATTGGTTTGAGAAATATCGTTCTGGTGATTTTTCACTCAAAGATGAAAAACGCTCTGGTCGTCCAGTTGAAGTTGATGACGACATAATCAAAGCAATAATCGATTCGGATCGTCACAGTACAACACGTGAGATTGCAGAGAAGCTTCATGTATCACATGCATGCATTGAAAACCACTTAAAACTTGACTATGTTGAAAAACTCGATACATGGGTTCCTCACGAACTGAATGAAACGCATTTAACGCAACGCATTAACAGTTGCGATTTGCTAAAGAAACGTAATGAAAATGATCCATTTTTAAAACGACTGATAACTGGCGATGAAAAATGGGTTGTTTACAACAATATCAAGCTGAAAAGATCGTGGAGCAGGAAAGGTGAACCAACTCAAACAACATGAAAAGCTGATATTCATCAAAAGAAGGTTTTGTTATCAGTTTGGTGGGATTAGAAAGGAATTGTCTACTTTGAACTCTTACCACCCAACCGAACGATCAATTCTGATGTCTACATTGAACAACTAACGAAATTAAACAATGCAGTTGAAGAAAAGCGGCCCGAATTGACAAATCGAAAAGGTGTTGTATTCCATCATGACAATGCAAGGCCACACACATCTTTGGTCACTCGGCAAAAATTATTGGAGCTCGGTTGGGATGTTTTGCCACATCTACCATATAGTCCTGACCTTGCACCATCTGATTACTTTTTGTTTTGATCTTTACAAAACTCCTTGAATGGTAAAAATTTCAATAATGATGATGATGTCAAATCGTATCTGATTCAGTTTTTTTTGCTAATAAAAACCAGAAGTTTTATGAACGTGGGATTATGATGCTGTCTGAAAGATGGCAAAAGGTCATTGATCAAAATGGGCAATACATTACAGAATAAAGTTATTTAGTTCCATGAAAAAATTGTCTTTGATTTTCTAAAAAAAATTCGCAATTACTTAGTTGCCAACCCAATATATTTCAGAACGCTAGGTAATTAGGGTGCCCCTATCCGCGTTCACCGTACGGTGAGGAGATCATCGCTTGCTTGAAATCATCGCCACTGTGGCGTAATGTTGAAAAAGTCCGGCTAAAAATAAACACACGCGTTCAAATACTACAAGATCCATTTGCTGACACATTCTCGGACCAATTGTTAGATATAGGCGATGGAAAAGTTACTGTCTATGAAAATACTGGATGCATAAAAATTGCCCACTAATTTCTGCACTATCGTTGATTCGCAAAATGCTCTCATTGACCGCATATTTCCCTATGTACGCACACAATACATAAATCATGCATGGCTGCCAGAAAGCGCCATTTTGGCAGCAAAAAATATGGACGTCGACGATTTAAACTTCAAGATACAGCAGTCGTTGCAAGGCGATTTGGTATCATACAAATCGATCGATACAGTTTGCGATGCTAACGAAGCTGTAAATTTTCCAACAGAATTTTTGAACTCACTGGATTTGCCAGGCAAGTCACGACACCTTCTACGACTGAAAGCTGGATCTCCGGTTATTTTACTTCGGAATTTGAACCCACCACAGCTGTGCAATGGCATACGATTGGTCATTAAAAAATTGATGAAAAACGTTATCAAAGCCACCATTTTGAATGGCAAATTCCGAGCCGAAAATGTTTTGCTGCCGCGAATTCCAATGATTTTTACAGACGTGCCATCGAATTCAAACGCGTTCAATTTTCCATTAGACTGGCATTCGCAATGACAATCAATAAATCGTAAGGCCAAATAATGTCTGTTTGCGGCTTAGATTTGGGCACACTACGTATGTTTTTTACACTGATAATTATACGTGGCATGTTCTCGCGCGGGCAAACCATCGAGCTTATTTGTGTTGGCTAAAGAAGTACTGACAAAAAATATCGTACACTGAATCGCTCTTCGAAATGAATATTGATTTTCTTTATTTCATTTTTATACTTTAGGATAAAAAAAAATATTTCTTTCTTCACTTTACGTTTAACTTTTAAGAGATCAAACAATGTATATATTCGTTACGTTAATGAAATACATTGTATTGAGAAAATGAATGGTTGGTGCTTTTTTTGTTTTTATCGGCGATCATAGTCTACAGCGCTCCATTCCTCTTTCTGTCATAGATCCCATCCCCACACACTTACAATACATTCGTTATTTTTCAATTAACAACAAAAATATTCACTAGAAATAATTTATATGGCAGAACAACGTTTGCCGGGTCAGGTAGTATTCTTATATTTATGTTTAAAATTCAATTTCTATAAATTATTAGCAGATGTAGTTTAAATAATTGAATTTTTATCTTTACTAATTTAATTATTTCACATTATATCAACTAGTATCCATACACATTTCACACAGTTTCAAAGTTATTTGAATTCTTTCAGACGATTTATATATTTGCTTATACCAAATAATTTATTTCCGCTATTTCAGACTTTATTTATACTTTGTTTGTTTTATGAAAGTTTAGACTCTTAATGGCGCTCTTTGGTATTCTGATTATAACAGTAGAAAATTATTTCTATCTTTAAGTTTAGGAAAGTTTCGGTGTGCTAGTTACATCTTATTAAGCTTAAGAATATAAACTTTCTTTCTTCATTTTACGCTGATTCTGTTCAGCATTTGTTAAAATTAAGTAAAATAAGAAAAAAAATGAATTTTATATTTTTATATAAATTAGTTTATGATTATAAATTCGAAATTGAAGTGTAAGAATTTTTGTCTACCTTTTCAACCAGGTTTTTCTTTTTTGTTTTCGAGGGGTTTTTTTTTTATAAATATTTTGTAACATAATGAAACTACTTTTTTACAGAATAGAACCGAATGACATCAGAAGTTATCTAAACATTGGTCGAGTCCTCACTTATTTACATCGATACAAAGAAGCTGAAGATATTTACAGAAAGGTAAATTTTTTCTTCAAAAAATGTTGTTTAATTTTCTTTTCTGAAAATAATCCAACTATGATGTTATTCATAATTTAATTTTAAAAATATTGTCTTAAGTCTTATCTCTTTATTTCCCTCCAAATAAATTTCTTTAAAGTCTTGATTTTGAAAATTTCAGTGATTTAATTCTTAATTAATATTTGTCAAATTTATAATTAATATTTCTTGAACTTACTTTTAATTTATTATTATTTCATTATCAATAAATGATTTTGGCATTTTCTATAATAAATTTCTGGAGTTCGTTTCATTATTTCAGTATAATGTACTTTAATATAATTTAACCTTGAATTTTTCCCTTTACAATTTATTTAATCACTTTTTGTCTTCTATCAAAGACTAATGTTACAATAAATATATTTCATTCCTCATTAATAATTTTAAAAAATTTTACAATGCATTATATCGAATTATTTTTATAATTAAATAATATGATGTAGGATTAAAATGATAATTTGGCACCAGTAATTCAAAGCCTGTAAGAGATTAGTTTAAAAATTACATTATACATTTGAGTGTTAGTAAAATTAAATAAAAGAAGTAGGGACAGCATTTTAAGTAACTAATTTTATTCCAACTCAAGTCCTTCGAAGAAATTGCTCCATTTGGTTTTTGGATAAACTAATAATTTCCTGCTTTACTTTTCTTGAAAATTTATTTTCTATTTTTCAATTGAAAAAATTCAACAACTTTCTTTTGAGCATAAGAAAGCAGAACAATCAAATATCTGAATGCCCCTTAGAATTTTAACTATCTACGCATAAAATATGAGACTTTAATTTATATGTAAGAGAGTTGATTGCAAAAGATTTTAACTTTAATTATACTTATTCATTGTCAGTTAATAGAAGACCTATTTTTCTAGGCGCAAACTTTATTGCCCATTCTGGAAATCCAGTCTCAGCAAGAGGTCCATGTTACGCCGAGCCATCTGCAGCTGTTTCTCAATTTGGCCTCCCTCATTTCGCAGAACCACAGTCGGCTAGAAGAAGCTGATGCTGTGAGATGAATTTGCGATATATTAATTTAATCTAAGAAAAGAATTTCCCATGATTCTCCTCTAAAATTAATTTCTAGAAACTTATTATTATTAGAATCTATTTTATTGATATCCTCTTTCTTATAATGACTTTTTAGATATTTTTCGGTCAATTTCAGATTTAAAAAAATTAATTAAAAAAACTTTAATTTTATTGAAATTAAATCTAACTTATGAAGTTAAATAATAAAAAAGAAAAGCTTTTCACTAAAGCTCTTATTAAAAGAAATCAAATAAAACTTTATTATATTATTATTTTTAATTTAACAATATTTAAATCATTTATTTCATTTTTCACTCTCATGCATAAAAAAGCTATCACTAGGTTCAAATGAATTTTTAATGGCACAGGATTGATGTATACCATCAAATTTCGAATTTTGAGCAAGAGGTCAAAAAGAGAAAATAAATTTTCTTTTGAAATTCATTGCATGCTTAAAAGAGACTTTTTAGCACAATAAACTCAATTATATCTTGTAAATAAAAACCCAGTTAGATTTTGCACTGCTTTGGCTATAACAAACGATCCTTTTATCAATTTACGATTCATTTTTGATTATTCCTGAAGAAAGAAGAGGGTATCTACTGAATAATTACTAAAAGTTTTCATCAAAAGAAATTCTCCATATCATTTCATCTTCAAAGAATTCCCAAAAGAAATTTTAAATTCCATTAGTTAGCTATCAATTGGTGTCAATTGGCTGTAACGTGATGCTATTTGGGGACATGTAATCACCAAAATGCCTAAAAAGCTCTCTCCCCCAATATTAACTTGGTTTTAAACACCACGCAGAAAAGTAGTGTTATTTTCGAAAGGGTTAATAAATATTATTCATGTACTGAAATATGCATGAGTTACTTCATAGCTTATTAGCAACCATTTCTGAATTCACATAAAAATTTTATAGTATGATTTTGTTGTAGAAAAATAGTTAATTATATGGTCGAAGAATATTGACGAATATTTTCGTTAAAAATTAAATTTTTAAATTGATATTAATTAATGTAATAAAATATATAGGAGCATATGTAACAGAGTTCATCTAAAAATATATCCAGTTATATTTTACAAGAATTCCGAAAAGAACAATTATTAAGAAAATTAATGACATTAAATAATGGCTAAAAAAGAGATGAAGTGCATTGATTAGTCTTAGTTGAAATTATTCAGTTAAAAATTTACGTACTATTATTGATTGTATTAAAGAAAACATTGCACGAGAGTAATTGTGTCTCACTAATGCAATCAATATTTCCGTCTCTCACCCAGTTAAATTCATGTAACTTAAAAAGAGTTAAAAGCATTCAAATTCTGAAAATAAAAAATAATTATAAACAAATAGCAATAAATGATTTCATTCCATAAATGAAATTGTTTACAATTTAATCGTGAAAATTAATTTAATTTGGATCGTTTTCATTTTAATGAATTAAAAATTATTTGAATGTTTTTATATATAGTGGCACAAAAAATTGAGAGTACACTTTACTTTTACTTGATAAATATGACTTTCAATATAAATAACACATTAACGGGAATGGCAAACATGTATTTATTTTTACACATAACAAATGGTTTAATTTAGAGTAAAAATAAAGAAAATTCAACGAAAAACTTCTAAATTGAAAATTTTTAGAAGCATTTTAAATAAACATACGCAGAATTTTGCCTCAAAAAATTGAGAATACACCAATGAAATTTTTGCAATATCACGCATAGAAAGAACGTGCCCCTATAAAGTTGTATGTCTTTTAGCTCTTATAATGAATGACCTCTAAACGTCACAGTACTGATTCGACCAATTTTTGGTGATGTCTGACGATATCCCATTCTTCTTGAAACACTTGTTTAAAATGGGTTTTATTTCTAATTTTTTTGTTTTTGAACCATTTTTTCGAGTATGGCCCCGAATATTCAATAGCATCGATGTCAGGGTACTGTGGTGATGGTGTGTAGCTGCTGTTTACAATGAAAAAGACACCATATTTTGACGTTCTGCTGGGGGTCGTTGTCCTGCTGGAAAATGGAATTTCCATCTGAATCCAAATTTTTAACACTTTCCTTTAGACTGCTGCGACCATATGGTTCATCCAACTTGTTGCAGAAACTTTTCAAATCATAGGCAGAAGTTTAAGTGCTGAAACTGTGCGAATTGCCATTAGACAAGCTGGATATAAAAGTCGCATTGTTAGAGAGAAACCGTTCATCAGCTTGCAAATTTAAAAAAAGCATTTGAAGTGTGCAAAAACTCGTCAATTGAAGACCAATAAACTTTGGAATAAAGCTATATTTAATAATGAAAAAAAAACTCAACATTTTTGGCAGTGACAGCCATCGTACTGTATGGAGAAAACCTAATACTGCTTTGGATTCAAAAAATTTAGGTCCAACAGTTAAACATGATGGTGACTCCATCATGATTTGAGGTTGCATGGCTTCATCAGGGGAAGGAAATTTAATATTTATAGATGGCATTATAAACGATATGGTTTACTTGGATATATTTCGCAGCAATCTAAAGAAAAGTGCTAAAAATTTGGGTTTAGATGGAAATTTCATTTTCCAGAAGGACAACGACCCCAAACAGAATGCCGTAACGTCAAAATATGGTGTCTTTTTCATTGTAAACAGCAGTTACACTCCCCACCACAGTACACCGACATCAATACCATTGAATGTTTGTGGGCCACACTCGAAGCAGTGGTCCAAAAACACAAAATTAGTAACAAAACCCATTTAAAACAAGTGTTGCAAGAAGAATGGGGTAAAATATCTTCATATACCACCAAAAATTGATCGAATCGCTACCATGACGTTTATAGGCCATTATAAGAGCCAAAAGACATGCAACTAATCACTGACACTTATTTCTAAGTGTGATATCGCAAAAATTTCATTAGTGTATTCTCAATTTTTTGAGGCAAAATTCTGCGCATGTCTATTTAAAATGCTTCTGAAACTTTTCAATTTAGATGTTTTTATTTGATTTTTCTTTATTTTTACTCTAAATTAAACCATTTGTTATGTTTAAAAATAAAAACATGTTTGCACTTATCGGTAATGTGTTATTTATATTGAAAGTCGGGTTTATCAAGTAAAAGTAAGGTGTACTCTCAATTTTTTGAGCCACTGTATATTCTTCAGCAAAAAAAGTGTTAAAATATTTTTTTCCAAAATAGCCTGTGAATAATTATTATCTTTTGCTGCTATTTCAGTAAAAGAGAAAAAAATCAATAAATGAAAAAAAAATCCATCGAGAATATATCAACTTATTGCAAAGAAATTAAATAATAAAATTCGGAATTTTTAGACATGTCTAATTTACATTTTCTTCAGACGATTTTATTGATCTGTCTAGAAAATAATTTCTGTATACATTAGTTTTAAAAATTGGATGAAAAGTCTTGTCAGTAATTAGTCAACATTGAGAAAAATAAAGGCAATGTTCAGTTTACATGTAAATGAACAGTTACTTAATTATCTTAAGTTATGCAAGTTAATTTATTCATTTCAAACAATATATTTATAAATTCTTAATGCGTTCCTTAACTACACATATTTTTTATCTCCTTATTATGCAGTTCAGTTAATTAAGATAATGACTATGTTTTTATTTTCTTAAATTTCAGTTTACAACGTTTTGGGTGGTGGGTGGTGTCAAGTATTGAATATTTCTTTAGCATTTTTAACTATTGGTTTTTGGAGTTTTTCAAAAATTGCGAAAAAGCGGATAATCATTGATATATTTAGCTATATAATCTCTTACATACAAGTTTCAAAGAAAAATAACTTTTTTAAGGGAAAACTTTTGCATAAAAATGCGTTAAATGCTGATAAATCTTGCACATTTTTAATTTCAGTACTGAAATATAAGCTTTATTCAATAAAATGATTATTTTCCAATAAATTATTGAAAGATTATTATTACCATTATTTCTAGCTTTACAAAGAAGCACTTGTACTTCGATCTGATTTTATCAAAGCTTATTTGAGCAGAGGTGATGTTCTACTGAAATTGAACAAGTAAGAATCGAAACTTTTGTACTAATTTTTCATTTTGCTTGAATTTTTTGAAAAAAAAAACATTGCTAAGCATTTTTTAATTACAGCTCTAATTTCGTAATCCAAAAGTCTTTTTAAAATAACGTAATTAGAATTCTTCTCATGCTACTTCCCTTTTAACTTCTTTTAATATTCCTGAAATCGTGCCTGTTTTTTTTTAGGAGTAAAGAAGCTGAAGCTCTGTATCACAGGGCTCTGGAATATGACGACACGAATCCCGATTTATATTTCAATGTGAGTCTCTCTTATCCGTATCGAAATTCTGGTATTTAAAATATTTTATAGCTTTATTTCATTACTTAAAAAAGTCTAAGAAATATCGTTTTTCTTAAGTTTCCCATTCAGTTTTCACTTGAATAAAAGAATAAATTCCAAAAGTAAAAAGAAAATATTCAATAAACAAATAAGAAAAAGATATTTCCTTCTTAAAATAGCAATTATTTAAATGATTAATCAAAAAAATTAATTAATTTTCTTTAATAAAGTGATGAAGAATCTTCTACTAAGATGAATTATGAGGCATGATTCCTCGAGGCTGATTTTCCTTTGTTATAAAATTTACATTTCCTTTTCAAAAACCTACCCAAAAGTATACTTTCATTATTCTTTTCCATATGAAGGAATTATTTACATAATATGCAATTGAATTTTATGCATTAATTGCTTTCATATGTCAGCAAAAATCATGGTAAAATGCCCTGCAATCCCAATTAGATTGCACAAATACGGTAATATGTAAAAGCAAAAGATTACATGCAACTTATTCCTGGGAAAAAAAGGCTTTATTTCTTTGAAAATTTTGACAGATCTTTCTTTAAAATCAACTATTTTAACAAAGACTTAAACTATTTCCTGTACCTTTTATTTAAATGAAATTTTTGCAATTTTCCTTTTTTTTAAGAGGCAGTTTTTTTGGGTTTTTTTTTCGAAAACTTTGTCTTATTTTCTGATTGGGAAATTGTTAGGGTGTGAAAATATTAATGAACAGAATATAAATAAAAAGAGCAATTTAATTTAAAATTTAGCATTTTTTAATGGAATACTTTGTTTCAATATGATTTAATTAAATATGATAAATTTTAATATGATTTAATTTAATTAATTTAATTTAAAATTTATTTAGAAAAATGAAACAAAAAAAACAGTGTGAAATTTACACACCCAATTATATTTCCATCTGTCACATTTTAATTTCAGATTCTCAGTTTAAGCAGAGTTGTTCTAAAGTATTATTAAGTTAAAATATTCGAAAATTTATCGAGAAATAAACAGTTGAAAAAAGAAAAAGTTTTAAAAGAATAAAAGATAAATTAATTCAATAAATTTTATTTAACTCATTTTTTGTGTTCCTTTAAAATCTATACTGTAAGTTAAATAAATATAGTGCTAATAATTAAAAACGATTGATTGATTCTTATTTTTTAGTTAGGTGTCGTTCTAATGGATCAAGGCAGAAATTCAGAAGCTATTGAATCATTCAACAAAGCTCTAAACGTGGAACCCGATCACGAGGTAGGAGACAGTGTCATTCTTTCATAATTTTTTCGTCTGGTAAAAGTATTATTCACCATTCAAGTTTTGATTTGAAACCTCTATTTCCTTACAGAAATCTTTAGAGTTTTCGACGCTCTTGTTGCACAATTCCAATGTTCCTAATCATAAAAACTTGGCAAAAATACGGTAAGTTAATTGTTTGCTTTTTGCCGAACGTTTTATTATGAAATGAAAGATCTTGTTTAGATATATAAACATCCCGTTTAGAAGCAAAGCAACATTAGGACTATTTTAAAATTTCTAAACTATTGCCAGCCGGCGAGGACGACACCTGAGCTTGCACTGCCGCAAATTCCACCATATGCCAGCAAGAGGATATTTGTTTCTGATGATTTTAACTTGCATGAAATCATGTTATTTGGTAGTTCTTCGGTGGAATCATATCACGAACTTGGATTACTTCGGCTCCTACCACATCTTTGTGAAATCTTTATTTCTACTAATAATAAAGATGAATACGCGTGTTGCGTGCTAGGCCAGGTCGTTTGAAATAGTGCTACCAAATTTGGTGCATATATACTTCGGAGGGTAGGAATGTGTGTCTGGAATCGTTTTTTGAAATTTTACTAAAATTTAATCAGTTCAAAATTGTTCGGAATTTGAATTTTTTTTATTCTCATCACACCGTATAGTTCGAAAATAATTTTTATATCAAATTAAGATTTAAAAGCTGTCTTATCAATAATAAACAATTTGTTTAGTAAAATTTTTTATGTTTTAATTCATTTTTAAAAATATATTTTAAGCATATTTTATAACATATATATCGTTTTTGAATTGCAACAAGTCGTTTCATTGTTGCTGCCATATTCCATCCTGGCTTTTTTTTTCCCGTATTATTGCTGATCAAGTTACGATGATTCCGTTTTTATGTGTTCCGTTCCTATTTTTCCGTTTTGAGTAGGTTTAAGTATAATGTTTATTTTTAATTAAATTTTTGTATTTTGTTGTGTTTATTAATTTTGCCCAATTGAAAACAAAACATTAGCTGTAACGGTTATTATATCAAATACCAGTGAGTTAATGTGTTAGCCGATAAATGGCGTGATGGTTTTCCTATTGCATATACGTATTTAACGGCTGTGCATCAATATACTCATTTCTGGGGAATTGTTTCCGCAGTTCGTTGCATGATGGATTCCTCTAGATCAGCGCTAAGAACAGTTACCAAATTTTTTTCACTCAAGAAGTGAGCACACTTCACAAATTTATTGCAGGATGAAAGAGATATAAAAAGAACAAAGTCTCGAATATTGCATCATATTCCGGTGGTGTCAGCGTGATGAGGCGGGATGCGTAAACATTAAACACAGGCAGGCGCCCAATGTGGCCAACAGTGACAAGGTTTCGGTTGAGGAGGAACTGATAAGGCGAAGCGTCGGATAACCACACGTGAAAATGCTTTTGCTTTGTAGCAAAGAACTGCATCATATAATCCACAAAATGTTTCGTTATGGCGAAGTTTGCGCACAGTGGGTGCCCAAGCATCTGGATCTGTCAGCAACCGAGGTGTTTCTACATTGAAGCCATCTACTCCCTTTCTACTCACCGAAATCAGTGTTTCAATGTCAATAGCGTTTATTACTGCTCAATATAACCTGTAATACATGTCATTAAACATAAATACACTGCTATTTCATTCACTTTTCATTTGGGTATAGCTTATACAATTAAAACTTTTTTTTCAGAATTAAGCAATGGTGAGAATTTTTAAAGTACGTCCATTTTTAAACACTGATGTTCTTTCCACTGATATGAAAATTCTATATATGAAGACAAATACAGAAAATTAAATTAAAGAAATGCATAACACTATAAGCAGAATGGCGTAAGGCCTCTAAAACAGTATACTTTAATCGAAATTTGAAATTTAAAAATTTAATATCGTTGCAGCGTACTTAAATATAAATACAGTAAACAAAACAATGAAAAGTATTAATGTAGAATGCACTTCATGACATTTAAAAAATTTATTAAAATTTGAAAAAAATTATACCAAAATAAAATTGGTAACACTGAAAAGCTTATTAATTATTTAATTTAAAAGTGATTTTGAAAATCTTTTTCGCGCGATTATATGCTCCGAAATTATTGAAATTATTATTTTGATAGCTTTAAAAAATCTAATAAAATTTTTGAAAATCTTAGAAATTTGAGATTTTTATAATGAACACCTGTTATTTAAGAAGCCAAATTTCGCCAAAAATTTGGTTTTTCTTGGTCCAGTCATTTGTCTCCTAGAGCGTTTTATATCATTTTTGTTGACGCATGTTTGCAATTTACAAATAATATACCAGCCTATAAATATTTTTATTTTAAAGGCATCCTCATTACTTCAATTGCACATTTTATTTCTATCCCAAATAAATGACAAGTGTATTTGTCTTAAGAGAAATATTTGCTGGATTTTTTTTTTTTCTTTTTAAATCATTTTTAATAATAATGAATTTTCCCCTTTTCTAGGCTTGAAAAGATACTCGACAGGGGAAAAGAAACGGAGAGAATCTACATCAATTTGGGTTTGTTGGCAATCAACAACCAGAACTTTCTGAGTGCTGAAAAGTTTTTCCGCAAAGCTCTGCAGGTAAGCTCTTCTAAATAGAAGAGTTTTGTGAATGGAAACTTTATTTTAGACATGATTATTAATTAAGCCATAAATTAAATTATTTACCACTTACTTCTACTGTTTGCTTGTCATTCGTTCCCATTTGAACACGGTTTCTGAGGTTCTGATTGGCTCACCCGATCACTTTATTAAAAAGCGAGTCATTTTAAAAGAAAGTAAAAGAAACAAAATATATGTCAATCTATGGTGACGAATAATGTATGATCTCAAAATGAAGCATTTCTTTTTTTGCGTGAATGATACAAACAAATTAATTATACCTAAGGGAAATGTAAAAATTATATTTTTAGAGAAAACTTTGAAATAATAAACTATTTCTTTAAAAGTGAATGTTATTGGTCTTAATAAGCTGTGACTTTAAAAAATAGGAAGTAGTCTCCCAAAAATTTTCTCGCACATTCTCTAATAAACTTGTCATGCCAGAAAACTCCTTCCCTAGCACTGGTGTACAATAGTACGAAATACTAACTTCTGGCATGAATTTAGCATTTTTACTGTATCAATCGTGTCAGTTATGTGGCGATTAATCTCTGACATGCGACTAATAGTACCTAAAAATGGAATTTGTGTTTTAGATACGCTTTTCTCAACTGATTGGAACAAAAATTTGACACAAAACTTCCACTTGTAGTCACAGAATCCCATACCAAATTTGATATATTTAAGTCACTGCGTTTTTAAATGATCGCGTTTACGTGTTTCTGAAAGTACAGACCGAAAGACAGTCAAATCCTCGTTGGATTTGGCTCAAATGGTGATAGGTGTTTACACTGCAGATATTAAATCGATGTACCGAATTTTATAGATCTATCTCTCTTCGTTTTGTAATTAACATGTTGACTTATATTCGAACATACGGACTTCCTCTGAGAAGATTTTTCACAAAATTTGGTAGAAATCTTCAAATTTGGTGTAAAGACCGTACACTAAATTTCATCCGTCTAGACCAGGGATGGGCAAACTTTTTCGGTCGCAGACCAAAAATCGAAAAAAAAAAAAAAAAAATTTCGGGCCAAGATAAATTTTTGAAAATGAGAAAAACAATATACAAGTACTAAAATTTAAGTATGTTAATGAGATGAATGAAATTGCGATTTCATTTTTAAAAGTTCCTTATATTGAGGTTCGAAGTGAGATGTACTGATTCTAAGGAACGAGGCTAAATGCTCATCTGTCAGTCTACTTCAGAAATTATTCTTTCTAAGGTTCATAGATGAAAACACTTGTTCACATATATAAGATGGAGCAAACATAGCACTGATTTTCTTGGCGTGAGTTATTAAATTTGGAAAACTTACTTTCGATAAAGATTTGTAAAACTCTAACTTTTGCATATTTAGAAACAACTGTTCGAGATGATTGTTAGATTGCAACTCAATTAATTCAAACTGCAAAGCTGAGCTCACTGCTTATGAGACAGATATCAGTAGAAAAACAGGCGGAGAATATAGAGAGAAAATAAGAGACGTAATAGTACGTTACATAATAAGTAATAATGACAGGCAGGGTGGACTAACTGAAGATGGAAGGCCGAAAATCACCGAGTTAAACAAAGATTAAAGGTCCACTTTGCTCCCCATCGCCATTGGTGCGATTAAGAATATGCCAACAGTAATATTAGCGATACATTCATTCTATATAGCAAAAAAACTGTAATTATCGAGTTTTTCAATGCTGTCCACAGTTTAGCTAATTTTTTGAGAAATGTGTCAGTTCTAATATTGACAGATAAAGTATTCACATTAGCGGAATATTTTTTTCGAAATTATGTAAGCTCATTCTCTTTTCGGTATTCTCAACTTTTATAACTAATGATTTCTATTTGCCCTGCTTCATAACATAATGATTTATGTTCTTTTTTGTATAGAAAGATGCCACATCCCGGGAAGCCCTCTTCAACCTGGCTTTATTATTGTCTGAGCAGCAGAAACAAGCAGAAGCAATCTTTTACCTCGACAAGCTGCTGAAGGTGGGTAATAAATTAATAAACAGCTGTTTTTGTTTGTTTTTCGTTTTTTGGGGAGGGAAGGGTTCCCCCGCTCTATTGCACCGTTTGTAATTGATAGTTTTCATAGATCCGTGGAATAGCCTATCTATATTTCCTTTTGTTAGACAAAATTATCTCGGACACATAACAGAATAGAAGCTTTAAAGTATCTGCTTAGTATTCAGTTTTCCACTCGTTCTTTCTTTGAAGAAGTGAAATGTTAATGCTTTTGAGGTACGGTATAAGCTGTACAATCTTCAGAGATATCAACTATATCGTTCGTAAAATATGAATAATATCTTAACCAAACTTTTGACAATTTCACTTGTATGAGAAAAATGAAGATCTGAGCTATCTTAAATTGCCATCAAGTGAAATATAATTTTTGTTCATTGATTAACTCGTTCGAATAAAAGCAATATCATTATTCTGCAACGTCTTTTATCAATATAATTACAGAATAAATATATATGCATTAACTTATTTGTACACATAAAAAATCATTATGTTTAATTGCAAATTTCTTGCAGCTCTACCCCGATCACATCAGCGGACTGCTGTTACTTGCCGACATTCATGTCAATTATTTGAAAAATCTTGACTCGGCAGAAAAGGTAATGGACTTTCATTTCGCCACTTTTTTCGCTATCTATAGTAAAGATTTAATGATTTTGAATTCCATTGGCTAAAAAGAAAAAATCACACCTGATGGTTTAAATTCCTTTTGGTATTTTGAGGTTTCTCCTTTTCTGGGTTTTTTCGAAGGGATGCTTATTTCTTCTCAGATTATACCAATTTAGAGTTTTTATTTTCCATCTCTCACAGAGAAACATCTATCTTTTTTTTTTTTTTTAAGGAACAATTGCTACGATAGGTAATCACAGGCAATCAATTATTTATGTTTAAAAAATATATATAATCTATCCCACTGAAGCCGAGTTTCAGCTACACGAAGCCAAATTTCAACTAAATTAAAACATTTAATAATTATTTTTTTATCAGATTAGGTAAATCAAGTAGCAGAACAAAGGTGAGGTCGTCGATGGGCCGAACTTCACATTTAACAAACTGAACGGCAGAGGAGGGGACTTGTACTCGGTATATATAGTGATCACCGAGTTCTGCTATGTGCTTTCAGTTTCGGGGACAATCAAAATCCATCGACAAATTGGAAATTTACTTCCTCAATCTGCGTAATCGAAATTACCTAAATCTCCAGCGAGGATAAGAAAGTCGAATCCCACATTTTGCTTCCTCGGAAAATCATATCTCCCGGTAGGCCTACAGGATGTTTTTCTGCTGGTTTATAAGAATATATACCAAGAGACAGATTCTAATAAATTCATGAATTAAAGATTTCTAAAGCATTTAAATTATTGTGTCCCCTTGGCTGTAAATCTGCACAATAATATGGGTTTTTTACATCTATGGAGCAAATAAAATTTTTAAATTTCTATAAGAGATTTTTAACTTTATATAGTCAAGCAGATTTCAACTTATATTGTGTGGGCTTTCTTCTGGGAACAAGTTTATATGAGATAAATGAAGGCACTTATAATTTTGCTTGATTTTATGGCATTTTTAACCTTTCAATTCGACTTCAAAGAAGTAGAATGGGAATGAATGTTGCAAATGACATTCAGATATGAATTATATTGGAGATTTTACGATAGGACATTGAAAAAAACATGATTCAAAACTGATAGCCTAAATGATGCGAAGAGAACCAAATTTTAATTGGTCTCTCTCTCTCTCTTTATATATATATATATATATATATATATATATATATATAAGCATTATTTTATGTAAAGCAGAATGCAGTTTCGAAGACATTGAAGAGACTGTATTTTTTAAAGTTCGATTTATTCTGTCCGGGAGGCAAGTATGATTATTTACAAGAAGGCGCGGACAAGGCACGTCCGCCACAGACCGGCACAAAAGCAGATGTCGAAAAGGAGCGAAATAAATTATCCCTCGTCTTATATAACCTGAGATTTTGATAGGGAAAATATTTCTTCATTGTGATAATATATTAATAAAATTCTGATAGGGATTTCTGACGCATGTCCATCGAAGTAAGGGAAACGCAGGGATCTTTTAAAAAGAAGTGCTTACTGGACATTTTTCTACCCCTTCACACGGAGTGTGGGAAAGTTAGACTTTTAGCCGATTCAGCAATTTTATAAAGCTTCTCTTGAATTAAGGAGAGACAGTGAAATTGGATCACGAAATAAGAGAATATTTTAGAATGAAATTACTATGGGCTAAATTAAGATAAAATCTTGGAAATTAATTAAATTGAAATTAGAATTAAAATATCATTACATATATATATATATATATATATATATATATATATATATATACAGAGAGAGAGAGAGAGAGGGTGAAAGTTTTTAAGTCAAAAAATATTTCTTATGAATCTTTTATGAAAAATTTCCTAGTTAATTTATTGAATAGTTGAATACCAGTTATTCAATAAATTAATTTCAGTTACTGATGGATAAGTTATTCGATTCAATTCAATTACTGATGGAAATCAGTAAATGAAAAGAGAATGATTTACCAAATATATCTCATGTCTTTGAAGAATTAAATAAAAAGCAAAAAGATATAATTCTATGGCATCTATGTCCATCACCTTAATATGCTGAATAGTTTGAAAACATATCAGATTTTTACTCAACAATAATTTCAGATTTTTCAACAAGAAATTGCAACCAACTCTGTTATTTGCAATAATAAAATATACTTTCTTGCATTTTTCTTTAGTGCTATCAGAGAGTATTGAAATTAGATCCAACCAACCAAAAGGCTCTGCACAACCTCTGCGTGCTTCATTTTGAACGAGAGGATTTTGAGACTGCAGAAAGGTGTTTCGTGCACACGCTGACACTGCACCCCAGTGTCCGTTACATCCAGGATCATTTGGACGTCGTAAGGAGCATTCTCCGGCAAGAAAGAAAGAAAGTGGTCTTGGAACATCTGATGACCCCTTATTCTGTCAGCTGACAGCCCTCGTCCAAAACTGGTTTTCCCATGAGCTTTGAAAATTTGAAGATCATCATTTCTTGCAAGTGTGCAGATTCAAATCCAATCAAGAGCAATCCAGATGTGTATCCATAAGGATTAAGAAAACAGGTTGGTGGCTTAGAGTTTGGCCAAACCAATGCAAAAGAATTCCATGGGTTCTCAACTTACAAGAGGCCAGTGGCTTTAGGGCAGTATTGATTTTGGGACCAGGGAATCTTGAGTTTGAAGCACAACTCCACTAAAAAACTCACGTGTATGAGGAGTTAGTGCTCATTAAATCTGACATTGAGATAGAATCATCATGTAAGCGGTGTAGAAGATCCGAAGCAGTCAGTTCAAATGTCGTCCTCTTCACAAAATCACAGTTCAAAACTACGAACTCAGTCTCAATTTTCCTGCTGCAGCAAATCGAGGCATTAATATAAAGAAAATTAACATTTTATCTCTCATAATTCTTTTTCTGGAAAATTTTATATCCATTTAATCTATATATATGTAGGAAACGAAATGGCAAAAGTGACAACAATGATAAAGACTTAATTGAATTAAGCAAAATTCAAATACATTTTTTTGATAATTTTGATGAAAGATTTCAAGCTGATACATATTTTTAGCATAAAATTGTTGAGCAATATGTTTCCATTATCCCAAAATTTCAAATAATGATGTCATTCTCAGACTGGATCTGGATAGCTTAAATATAAAAATATATATAATAGTCTTTTTGTGACTTTGTTGTACCACGTCAGTTAATTGTCGACAATTAGGCTGATATTTTGAATCAAACTAAAGTGACCTCGAGTTTATTTTGAACTTCTATCTCTCATGTAGAATGAACTAATAAATCAATTAACACTAGAAAATGCAATATTCAATAAGATAAAAAAAATCCAAATTTGGTCAAAATATTAAGAAAATGAATAGTTGATATTGCGACTCAAATGAATATATATATTTTTTTAATGAATTCAATTTTGAAAAATCATAGGCAGTCTTACAATTTTCTAATAATTTCAAATTCCAGGTGGTTTTACTGTAAAAAAAGCCCTTTGTTATGTTTGCTAGTAAATTGTTCTGCAATTCTGATAATAACAAATTTCTTCAAATAGAATTGGTTTTAAAAAATACACTGTTTAGTTTGATAAGTAAACGGTGAAAAATTGTTATTTTAAACAAATAATTATTTGATTTTGATCAACTAACTCCCAGTCACTTGTTGTAAAATGATCATGGAGCTATTGATAAAATACCACATGTGCATGATGGTGGTTTAAAAAAGTACTGAATCTAATGCAAGAACTAGCTGTCGCAGATTAGAATAACAAAACTCAAATTTTATATTTAATCCCTTATTTTTTATTAACTCAATTCTGTAATTTTAATGAAATCACTTGAATGCTATGAATTTTTTATAAAATCTTTTAAACTAGGCGTTTAGAGAATTAAAATTTTAATGAGATGATACTGCTACAAAAATAGAAAAAATTTTAAAGTATATCTCTGTGAAGGATATTTGAATTTTTAAAATTCTTGCAATCATCTGTCATATGCACCAATGATATTTTATGGCTGTAAATATAATGTAAAATATTATGCATAAAAACTCAGGAATTCCAAAAGAACAAGGAAAATGCTAATAATTCAAATGAGATTTAAATTTTGCTCACAAGACATGAATATGTTGGAATTCCAATTGGAAATCATCATTCACATATTTTAATAAGGTCTGTCAAATGAATTATTAAAAATACTTTCACTATTTTCTTGCCAAGAAACTAAACAAAGTCTTCTCCTATTCAAACATGATGGAATGGAATATGAACTGCATTTCAAATCACAGTTCTCTTTTACTCTTCTTATGCTTATGCAATGGAAATATTACATTTGTCTATGTTCTTCTTTTAAACCAATAAAAGCAATATTATATTCTTTTCTGAGATTTTTTAAATTTATATCTTTAAATAAATAAACTGTCATGCAATTTTTTTAAGATTCAAGGATTTTGCCAGATTGTGTCAAAATAACAGCTAACAATTTATATTTTAATAATGAAAAAAATTATGTTTAATTCCTTGGTAAAAAAAATCCAATTTGCAAATAATTGGGAATTTTAAGCAATTACATGTATACTGTTTCTCAGAATCCATCATTTTACTCTTCCTGAAAATTTATGTAAATTTTAAAAACTTGTACACAAATGTCATAATTCTTATCAATGTAATACAATACAGCTTTCCTTATATAAAAAAAATCAAAATTATTTAAACAATATTTATAATATTTATTTTCTGACAGAAATTTTTTGGATATATTTCCACACTTTTATTGCTTTTAAATTTTTGTAATAAACTACGATGTTGCATCAAAAAGGGCAAAACAGACACAATTATTATTTTTTACAGCAAACTTATGTGAAAAATGAAATATAATTATTCCCACCCATGCTGATAATGATAATAATATTTAACTAATAGGGATTAGAGCTATTTTTAATCAATGTTTTTGTTCATTTTGTTGTTTTTTCTGTCAAAAGAGTTTCTTAGTTATAAATATCTAGTATACAAAAGAGGATGCACTCATATTTGTGAACACTTTTTTACAATTACTGTGTAATTTTACAATCAATTTATTTTTATGCAAGGTGTGTAAAAATATTTAAGGCAACACAACTATTTGGCACTTGATAAGTTTTTCAAACATGAATAAAAATAAAGTAATAAGTTAAATAAAACAAATTATTCAATATTTTTATTTGAAAATTGCAATGTTGATTTATTAATTACTCATACAAAAATCACATTCAATCTTGATACATTTTTTTGACAAAAAAATAATTCAGCATCACACATTCATTTACACCATCTAGAATTACTTTTATTGTATAAAAATAAATAAAAACGCTGAAACATATAAAGGCACTTTTTTATATACAGAGAATATATTTGAAAATCAATACTATTTAGGAGTTTTTGTGAAAGCAAATTGAGTTAATTTTCTGATTGTGGTATCCGATAACTTATCAGTTTTTATTTTTTTAGACTTGACTGGAATTTCCTCAGATGTTTCTTCATTTCCTTTGCGTTTTCCTGATGAACTTTTTGGACTTTCTGACAATTCTTCACAAATGTTTTCTTTCACATCAGATGCATTTCCATCATTTAGCAGACTTTCATTTTTTGTTTCAGTAATGCCATTGGAAGTAGAGCTTTTTTGATATTTCTACAAATATTATAATAGCTCAGTTAATATAAATTTAAAATAATCATCAACTTATACTTCTACATCAGGGTTTCGTAAATACAAATAATGATTTAGGTAGGGTAACAAAGAATGGTTTTGAAGGCAAAAAAGTTTTATTTTAAATATTTTTAAGCAAAAATTATTCAGAAAATTATCTTTATGTCCGAGATTTCAATAAAATTTCCTAATTAACAATTTTAATAGCAGTTTTTCATGATGTTCGCTGCTTTCTAATATTAGAATTATTTAAAAAAATTAATCAAAGTTTATAAAATAAAGGAGAAAGATTATAAAAACAGCAAAAGGTTGTGAGAGATTGTAATTTTATATAATTTTTTTCATGAACTTTATTTAATTTTTTAACATAAATGCAAAAGAAGACAGAATCATAATAAATTCTTTCTGCTTTTAATAAATATATTAATATTTAAAAATATTTCATTTTGCTCAAATAGCATATCTGTAAAAATCTTTAATCATTCCATTCCCCTACTTATAATAATTACACAAGCATGGTAGCTGTACTATTGCCAAATAAGAAAAGAATGAATAAGACAACCAAAGTATGAAAAGAAATAAATATTTCTTCATAAAATAAAATTAAGAGAATGGATTTTATTCCTTGCACTGAAAAATCTTTATTCTAAATGATATTTGAGACTTCATTTGACTGTGAATCAAAAATTAACTCAGAAAGACAATTACTCTTACTACATGAATCTTTGTAAAATTTTAATTTTCCTGTATAAAAATTTTATTGTTAAAGTTGGTACATAAAACATTAAAAGAGAAAGGGGGGGAATGGTAGAGATTTTTTCTTTTTTGAAATTAATATCGGATCATTTTCGGCAATCTCATCAGAAATTGATGAAGATATACAAACAACAAAACATTTATAACAAAAACACTGCAATCAAGGTTTTCACAATTACTATTTAATATAAATTATTCATGGCATATTGATATTGAGATTAATAGCTAATTTTAAAGGTCTATTCCTTTCCATACAGTCTCCTTCTAATTAAAGTAAGAGTTTGTTCAATTTAGGATGTTGGAATATTTAACAAATGAAGCAACGATCATCATGAAGTAAATTATTAAACAAATAAATCATGAAAATAGAAGTGTTAAAGCAGTAAGTAACAATACTTTAGTATTATAATCTAGAAATTCAAAAAAATTATTAAAACATCCTTACTTGTTTTTCAGCTTTTGGAAGTTCTTTAAACATTTTCATGGCTAATTTAATCAATTCTGTTTCACTGACATCAGGTGGTGCTGCAGCTTTAATATCTTCTCTGTTTTCCTCCAGGTAAAGATCAAAACCAAATTTCTGTTTCTCCACAGCACCATTAACAGATGGTTTTGGAGCAATGCTTTTCTTTGTAGAAAATCTGGACTTTTTTGGTTGCAAAAGCCCCTTTGATTGTAAAAACATAGTTAGTGCAGATAAGATAAATTTATATAAAATGTTTTTAAATAATAACAGTATTTTATAAAATCCTTACGAACAGCATCAAATTTATAAAGTGGAAAGCAATCTCAACAAAAAATAAAATATAACTTTTTGAAATCCTGCACTTATGAAAAGACTGAAAAAAGAAAAAGGACTCCATTATTTTATTAGCAAAAATTAGCATTAATTTTACTGATTCCTCTTCACTTCTGATACAGAATCAAACTGTGGTAGCAAAGAAAAATCAAACTGCAATCTACTCCTATTATTACCAAATAACAGAATAATAAAGGAGATTTGAAATATTCACATTTATTTATTGAAATACTACTTGTCATTTTAAAAATAAAGTAGGAGGAAGGAGATTAGCTTATTCATTTAACTTATTAGAAAAGTTTGGATTTTATCGTAAAAGATTTTTTGTTTGTCTCCATAAAATATGTAAATAAAACAGAATTCATACAGGAATAATTAATATAAGATTATTCAATTTGTTCTTTCTATTTTTGATGAAACAAATTCAGAATATTCAAAGTGAATTCAAAATACTGCCCAATACATGTTGATGACGAAATGTTCGTAGAATTTTGTAATACATAATATAGTTGTATTGACATATTTGTATAGTAGTTTATATAATTATTATGAAATCTTTTTAATTAAAAAAAACTGATTTTATAAGATTTTATCCATAATAGAACTAATAAAATACATATATGAGACAATTTTTCAACATCTTAGAAATAATACAGCAGTTGTTCAGTAAAATAAAATAAAGTACCTTATCACTCGAGTTTCCAGTAGAATTTCGTGAATTCATACTATTATTAAGTATTTCATCAATGCCATTGAGATTTCCAATTTCCGTTTTCTTAGCTTGAGGTTTGGTATTACTCTACATATATATATAAATATTAAAAAAAATTAATGAAAATAATATTAATACTGAAATTCTCCATAATTATATACTTATTTAGTTCCTTTTTTCTATTTTAAACCAACGGAAAAACAAAATACAACTGTTACTAATCACTCTACCAGACTTAAATGGAAAAGGATGACTTGTTTTTTCCATTTTTCTGTCGATATGAACACTAAGTGTTCAGCATTTTCATTTTAAAGAAAATAAAATAAATTAATCTACACACTTCATGGTGCCTATGTAATGAATATTTCATCAATAATTTAATAAAGGTTAATGGGGATGAAATTTTCCACATCCTCGTATTTTATTTTGAAGATTGGTATAAACATATTAAAGTTTTACCACTAAGGCATCTATTAGGGCAGTCCTCCAAAGCATGAATACCACTGTAAATAATATATGTGAGACAGCAACAAACAAATTCTTCCCTAATCATGAACAATTATGAATAATAATTCAATCAAGCTTACTGCATTTATTTTAGTTATTGTCTTGACATAACAATGGATATATAAAATGTATTCTAAATGTACTTTTACACTTTGCAAAAAATTATTAAGAAATAACAAAGAAGCCTTAATATTAAGGTATTTTTTTTATGTTCAATGAAAAAAAAAATATCAATTCAAGTTAAATGTTTAGAACATTCAATATGTATACTAATAGATGAACACAACATAACAAGTAACTAAGGAGTTTTCAACCAATTTCTATAAAACATTACAGAATTGATAATCTCGACAAGTGTTGCAATGTGTTTTTAACGATGCATTGGATTTGAAGGTGAATTTAAGCTGTATTTGTTAAATTCTGTAAACTATTCAATAACTGGCACTATTTGAACTAACACTGGATATTCATTATTTTATCTTACATGTTGTATATTTCTAGCGATTATAGATTTCAGATTGTATTTTTTTTTTATCAAATCACTTCCCAATTTTCTTCCCAAATATTAACTTAATTCCTTTTCTACCTTCAGTTTTTCTCCTTATATTCTTAATGGCTCATGAATTCCTCACATATAAAATGGTTTTAAATGTTTGTTTTTTCATATTCTTTAATCAATTCTTTTAGCCAATCTTTATTGATAGAAAATCTTCTCTCAACATTATTGTTACTATGACAAAGCATCATTATCATCTTTAATAATAATATTTCATCACTGCAAGATTTTGATAACATTAATTCACCAGTTGTGCACATAATTGGCACAAAATGCTCTCATTTGCAATTTTTTCTGACTTTTAGAATTTTTTATGAATTTCTTCAGATAAATAAATTTCATGATATCCTGATTCTATCCCTACTATGCCCTAAGCAGCAATGACATTAAAATAAATTACAATTAAATTCTGATTAATAGATTGTCAAGATAAAATGTTCACAAACCTTGAAAGGATTTGTATGTGGTGAAGATTTCGCATGTAAAGAAATGTCTTTGGAAGAACATGCACTGCTCTCCTCATCTACGGAAATGAAATATAAATAATAAAAAAATTTTAACAGACAAAAAAAAAACAATATATTAGATTGCTGCCCTGAAATTCAAGTCATTTATATAATTTTATCAAATATTTACATTATTTTCTGCCATTATTTAAAGTTAAAGAACACAAATTTTGTTTAATGTGTTGTGTAATTCACAAGACAAATAAAAAAGTGAAGTTACAATATCACAAAATTTAGAAGATAGAGGAACCAGATATTTAGATTTTTAATAGTTCTATGATGTTAGGGAACTGTTTCCATTAAAAAGTTTCAAATACACAATAAAAAAAAAAACAACATGCTGTTAATATCAGGCAATTTGGCAGAATGATCGTTATGTCTTGTACATTAAATTATATCTAAACGATTTATCTGAAATCAAATATAACCAATATTCCTGGTGAATCAGTTAGTTACCCGAGGCGACTAGTTAGAAATATAAATATTATTATCTTACCTATTTTCAACAATTAAACACAAAATTCTTAAAGGTAAGAAAATCTTTTTAAAGATCACAATGATACAATAATCGATCACAATATCATTGCGATATTTTTTATAGATATTTTAAGATTTGAAATTAGAACAGTTTATGAAATGCTAAGTATAAAAAAAAAATTACTGAGGTACATTCATTAATTTGTGCAATTTATTAATTAATATCCAAAAATCTACGCATTAGTTCTACTAAGAAGAAAAAATCTAAATAATATTCTGTATCTTGCATAAATAGCTATAGAATTAACTATGGGGAGAGGAAATATCAGTAAAATATTTACCAACATCAGGTTGACTGTTGTCAGAATTTTCAGAATATTTTCCTGAATTTTGACTACTTCTCATTCTAGAGAGAGGCTTGGGTTTTAAGACTGAAGCCTCTTTCAAAGGAACACTCAAACTACAAAAAGAAAATTTAAATATTGATTAAGAAATGTGAAAGAATATAATTGTATGCCATACAACATTAGAAATTTTTCCCCCACACAAAAAAAAAGTGGGTTACTTGACAAAAATTTTTTAAATCATTAAATTAAAATGATTACTAAACAAACCTGAAAAATGTAATGGAACCAAAAAATTTACTTTTACTAAAATATATAGCATTAACAATAATGCAAATAAAATACCCACAACGTATTTCAACAAAAGCAAGTTTTAGAAAACATCTTGTTTGCAGTTTTATAATTTTAATAAATTTAATACAAATTAATCAAAAATAATTACATTTCTAAAGTTATGTGTTTTTTGTGTCTAGAAAATGGGAAATAACAATGTGTAGAATAAAGTGCTTTAAAAATTAAGTAAACAGAAGTTAAATGTTAACTTATTTATAAAAGTAGCCATTTTCTATAAATCAAAACAATTGAAAAATTAGTGAGAAACTTTTTCCAACTAAAATTTTTTTACTGAATAATGTAAGAAAATTAAAAAAGAAAATATTAATTAATTTTATTTAGCAAAAACATTGATAAAGAAGATATTGCACTGTCCACACATCTCTCTCCTTTTATAATTTGATTACAAAATTAAATTAATTTACAGTGCCCAAAATGGTGGAGGTTACACAACAAAATTTTGCTCATAAAATAAATTATGAAATGCTATTTTATAACCAGATGGTTTCTTTCTTTTTTAGAGTTTTTTTTTAAACCATATTTTATTAAATCTTTACTAGCTGATATTCAAATTACGCCTCAGTTTTTAAAAAGTTTAATATAGATTTAAGACATGTAACAATTGCGAAACTTGCATTCAAAATATTACTTTGGAATTGATGTATTTCCAGAAATGAGAGATGTTGATAGATCTTCACTGAATGGCAGATCAAATTCATCATCATCTTCTTCAGGTTCAGCTTCTTTAGCCATTTTCTGACTCATAACTTCTCCTAATCGTTCTGCAAGTGCAATGCGATGCCTTTGAGTAGCATATCGAATAGCTCCTTGAACAGCTACAGGATTAGGCATTAACTCTGCTACATTCAATGCTCTGAATTCTCTATCAGTTCTTGTTGCCAACTGTAAAACATGCAAATTTTAAAAAATTTATTCCATTTTATTTAGATTTCTGCAAATTGTAAAAATAGCAAAGAGACTTTTTAATTTGTAAATATTGCACACAACAAAAATAGTTGCAAAATATATAATTTAAATCTTTCTATTTTAAATCCTCTTTCAATTTTAAATTATAATTTAGAATATTACAATTAACAATTTATTTTCAATACCAGTTTTTATAATATTGCATTAAATGTTCATATAATGCATTACATAAGATTAATATAAAATGATTAATATTCAATAAGATAATACTTTGAAAACAAAATAATAATATTAATAATTTTTACATTTGGGAATAATGATTTTTAATCAATAAAAATAAGCTAAATCATAATATAATCCAGCTATGTGATAATTGTAAATTTTATATAAAAATTAAACAAAACTTTTTCAATAAAACTCCACACAATTTCAATAACTTTACATGAATAAAAATTTTGATATGAAATAATTTCTGCATACTCATCACACCTGCACATCAATAATGCTTCAAAAATTAAATAAGAACTTAAAATTTAAAAAATTAATTACAGCTAATCATATTTTAGCTGTATTAAATGAAATGTCTGAAGTTAAGATAAGTGTGTACATGATTTGCAGTCATATTGATTATATCTCAGAATAAACAAAATGCAAATGATACTGTACTAAGCTTAAAGTTAAACTTTTAATTTGGGCTTCTATCAATGTGATGGCAACACAATGATAAAAAAAATAGTTTTTTATGCACATGTAATGTGCTAGAGCAGGTTTAATTTTATTTTGGTTATATAATTTTATATAATAAAATAAAACTTTTTTTTTTCCATAATGCATGGGAGAATTTCTAATTCCAGTGCATGCAATATTACAAAATCTAAAATAATTATAACAAAAATAAAGAGATTAATAAATTTACTACAAAACTATAATAGACTTAATAACCCTATACTCACAGCAAACATCTTCAACAGTACATCCATTCGCTTCTTTTGAATTGCATTTGATTCAGAATCAAGATCAAATCCTTCTTTCAGCAATATTTCAATACATTTGTGAGCTATGGCATACCTCTGATTTTCTTCCTGGAAAGGTAGAAATAAAATTATATTATTTATCAATAAAGTTTTTTTTTTTCCCTGTGGGGTAGGAGTTGATTAATATTCATTCACTCTCTGTAAAAAAGATTAAAACCTTTAAGTTCATTTTTTAGATGAGAAGAGGAAAATGTTGCAAGTAAAAATAATTTTAGAAGTAAAATTTTATAAAAATAATGATAAAATTTTGAATGCAAATGTGAAGCAACAATGTGAAATATAACAATATCTACCTCTAATCTTCCTTTATCCGTAGACATTTCACAGAAAGGTAATGAAAATGGAAGAACAGCAATATTGGGTCTAGGCAATAAAGAAGGATATTTGGAACCTTTACACAAAATGCACCTGAAATAAGTAATATGAATATTTTATAAAATAAAACATAAGTAATTAGAAAACTTAAAAATCGAAATTAAATTTAAAGCATCTAATTTTATATAATATAAAGTAACCTTTATAATTCTTTAATTTTAGAAAAGGATCGAAATTTGGAATGCAAGGTTTGAAATGAATGCTGAATAAATGAAAAATATAAATAAAAAAATATATATATTAAAAAATTAAGGGCAAAAAACATACCTGATTTCTTGTTTTATTTCAGACAGTCCAAGAACAAAATAAGTGTTAGATTTACCCTTCATCTAAAAAAGAATAAAAATAAAAATGGTCATTTTAACTTAAGAAAAGGCTTTTAACCAAGCTGGACAAAAGCTGAATGAATATTTTAACTATTTCAACAGTAAAATTCTTATCCTCCCTTGGATTACTTTATACAAATAAAATGAGGAGTTAAAATCAAAGTTGCAAGTCTATTTTAGAATAATTTCAAGAAATTACATTCTTTTTATTATAGAAGAAAGATTGTCATAAATTAGATAAATTTTTCTATTGTATAATTAAAAAATTAACAATTTACATTTCTATTTTAGATTTCAGAACCTAATTTTATGTAACCTCTACTCAATGCTAATTTTTATTGTCTATAAGCAATAAGATAAGGAATGTTAATTAAAATAAAGAACAATTATAATTTCATGCAAATATTTTATAATATAAAATAATCTTGTACTTGGATTACATCGTTTTATATATATATATATATATTGTTGTTAATCCTGCTTCACCCCGATTTCAGATTTGTTGAAAGGAAAAATAGGATGAAAATTCATTGAATATTTCATATTTAATGAAAAGAAAAAGAAACATAACTTTAACTGTGCATTTTCCAACATCAGTAGGCTTGACAGCTGTTAATCTTAACAAATTTGTCTGTGAACTTTCAAGTGGATAATTTTGCAACATGCCTTGTCATAAACAGCCTCATCTATTTTTCTCCAACTGCTTTTTTCCTTCTACCCATAATCCTCTGTTTTGCTTGACAGGTTGATTTTTATTACTGTCCAAACTACAAGTCAAGCTCCAAATTTATTTTTTATTTTTTAAATATGTAGCTTTGTTTTGCCATTTTGTTTATATTCCTCTAAACAGACATCTTCTAAGGAAAGTTTTCTAATGGCATATCAAACATTATATTTGAATATAAAACTTTCCTGAGATTTCTTAAAAATCCGCAAATGACAAACTAATGTAAATGTAACATCAAACATTTTATATGATTCACTAATGGAAAATTTCTTTTCTGTTTCAGTATATATAGCTTCGATTGTTTTTTATAACTTTAGAATCAATAATAATATTTTCATGTGGAAGGTCTCCCTTTCCCTTCTTACTATATGGCATTGTAATTTAAGATGAAAAAAGTCTATAATAATTACCGTTATGCACCTCGGATCAATGATCCATAGTACCGGATGTGTAGTGTGATCTATAGTCAAGAGGTGGCAGTTTAGAGGTCTAATACAATGCAAATTTTTACAGATTATGCCTGAACTAACAATCAACATGCAGTTTCATTTACTATGTTACACTGCACAAACTAGAATATAGAAGTAGCAATTACCAAACCTTAAAACATTTCTTAAAACTTACAAATTTAAAAAAAATTAATTCTTTTACAACTTTTGCTCTTTATTAAAAAAAAAAAATCACAGCTACGCTCATAAACAAGACCTGAATAATAAACAATAACATGTTAATTAAATACTGATATTGCTTGAGATAGCTCAATTGTACAACAAATGCTGAGACAAGGGGCAATTATAAAGGTACATTATGTCCAAGAGACATCAATCTCCACTCCAATTAAGAATATAAGAAAAATATACATTACATTAGCTGTTGTATCTGCAACTGGTATCCATTTAACACCACAAGATGTGTTCAACAATGAAAGTATTCCAGAGCTGTCTACTATGCAAGGAGTTCCTTCATCAGTAAAGCTAAAAGATTAATATGGTATGCAATTAACATGGAATAAAAAAAAGCAAAGCAATTTTTTTTTCAATTGCAGACATTTAAGTTCCAGGAAAAGAAAACAAGTTTATAAGCAAAGAAAAAAATTAAAATTGAAGTATATTTCAAATAATCAAAATTATTCACAAATACATGTCATATATATATGCCTTGTATTTGTAAATAATTTTAAATTATATAAACCATTTACTTTTTCAAAAACAGATATCAGGTACTGTAACAACAACAGAGCTACACAAATATGGCTCAGAATATAACAGAAATGACTTAATAAAATGACTGAAATGCTTTGATAATAATAAAACTAAAGGTGCATTATAAAAAGAAATTGTGAGTTTCACGAAAAAAATATTTCATTTGTTGTGCATTCAAATAAACCTTTTTATATAGATCAATCATAATCAAAGTTATTTCTTAACAGTTACCAAATAATATAACAACTAAGTTTTTTTTTTATTTTTTTTTTTATGAAAAGTATTCAATAAAAAAGAATAAAAAATAATACAATAAAAAAAAGTTTGTTCAATAGGCATTAAATATCTTTATAAGCACAAATATTTTGAAGTATTATTATATTTAATACAACCCGGAATAATTTGTATTGCTACCCCACAAATGGAAAAGCGCATTTTTTAAAAAATTCTTACATGACAGATTTATTTACACAAAAAGAAATCACATGAAATATTAAAGAACCTAATTTGAACTCACCCAAGCCAGCTTAAAAACGATTTGGAGCTAAGAGGAAGAAAGCATTCTTTCACACTGCTGTGCTTTTCAAGATTAACTTTGACAATCATCATATTTAAACACTGATCACCCTCAATTCCTAAATTAAAAAAACAAAGAAACAAATTCTTGGTTTGAAATGGGAAACATCCATTTAAATCAATTTCAGAATTATTTTGCTGAATTATGTTGAAGGCAAATTTTTGTCAAAAATTAATGTCATTTAAAACAGAAATATACAAATTTTCATTGGAAACTATAAATAATTTTTCTTAATGAATAATCACCATTAGATCAAAATGATTTCCCTAAAAGCCATCAGATAAGAATTTTTTTTATTCATAATATAATGATTTTCATTCAAAATCATTATCTGCTTCTCCTCCCTTCAAAAGATACTCCCCCCCCCCTCCTGTTCAAAGACAAGTTCTATCACTGTTCAGAAAATTTATTTTTTATTGCATTAATTGGTGAACATCTATTTTAAAATATTTGAAATGGATATCCTTAACTTTAAACATAGACACTGATTCTGGAAGAAATTTTTTATAATTTAAGCATTTAATCTTTGAAAATTTAGAAAGAACATATTCATTTGTAATTGTTTGTCTCTTACTCAAAAAAAATATGTTGATATTATATGCTTGTGCCTTCTGTAATACAAATTTGTTGATTATGAAAAAATCTAAGAATTGGTCTTCCAATCTATATATTGTTGGTGGATATCTCATTTAAAAGTTTTGTTGGCTTCCAAAATATATGTAATTTCATATAGAAATATTTAGACAGCAGAAAAAAAAGAAAAACTTTTCCATTTTCAGTTTAATTATAAAATCAGCATTCTGTATGAATCATGTGTTGTTACTTTATTCAAATATAATAACTTCTGTTTTGATTTTTTAAAAATGATTTTGTATATGTTTGGATATAAATAGCTGAATAATTCTGAATATATTCAAGCAATATCCTTTTCCTGGTTGTAGAAAAAAAATAACTAAAATAAAAAAATTCCTACATAAATTAGTTAATTAATTCAAAATCTCACTTTTCCAATTTGAAAAATCATTTACATTTCACAAAATAAAAAATAAAAATTATTAAAAAAATAATTTTATAAATATAATCTTTAAAAAAAAACAAAGTTTACTTTTTAAATTGTCATGATATATTACAAAATGAAGCCTAAATGGCATATTTTAAGCCCACTCATATAATTCATTTGAGAAAAGTTATTTTTAAAATCCCATCAAATGAATGGAAATACGTTTTTTTTATAATTTAAGTTTCATTTAAAATAATATATGTATAAATGATATAATTCATAAAATTAGACAAGTCAACTGACCTAGTCCTTTATGAAACACTACTAGCAACTGATTGCCTCTAGCTGTGCAACAAACAACAGGTCCAGGCATCAGGAATACTTCACACTGAATTCCACTTATTGTATATAATCTTATAAACTTCTTGTCAGTAACACAAGCAGCAAAACCATCACCTAAAGCAACAGCCTGTGGAGGAATTAAAAATTTTTTCACATATTTCGTAAAATTGCAAGCAATAATTATAAACATCTTAAATATGAGTTTTTCCAAGTAGTAAGATTTCCCAGTAAATTAAGATTTTCCTAGTAGATTGTTAAAAAAAAATTCTAAATTGTTTAGACAAACATTGCTTGCAATAAATATACATTAAATAATTTGTTAATAATAAAGCTGAAGTATGAAAAAAAATTATCTACGAAGAAATAATCACTTGCAAAAAAAAAAAAGAAACAACAAAATCGCATAAAAAACAAACTTGTGTCACTTCAGGTGATATATAAATTACGAGAAATTATCTCTGAAAATAGATTATTCCCCACCCCACTAATGTACAAGAAAAAAAAGATGAAAGAAGATTCAAGTCAATAAAAGGAATATATCTTCCACACACAACAGTACTTCAATGAACTGAAGAAAAGCCTTTTACACTGACCTCTAAACTCATTAGCATTCTGCTAGAAATGAAGCATCAATGAAACCAAAAAGAAAATACATTTATATAATTTAACAGATCTAGAAAGGTGAAATTATTTTTTTAAATGAATGCCTAATCCAAAGAATGCAATGAAAATGGACTGAGGGGATAATAAGATGGATTAAATATACAACTTTCCAATCCATGCCATGCCAAGGCTGACAAAATTTTTGCATTGATGATACTTTTTGGAAAGCACCACTTCACTGTCATGGTGCAAAGTGATGTTGAATATCTTGTTTTATATATCAAAACTGAGTTATCTAGTTTATATATACAAATATACACATTTGTACTGGTTAACCAACAGGTTAACCAGTTAGTATATAACTAAATATATACCAGTTATATGTTTCCAGAAGAATATGATTAAGAGTACATCCTTTATTTTAAATGTAAAACAGTTCTTGTATTATTACCTTCAAGGTTTTTTTATCGAATATTTTTCTTCATTGCTTATGTTGGTCTTGAAATCATTCAAATTTCCTTCAAAATTTTCAAATGACAAAAATATAAGATCAGAAAATCTGATTATATCTCATATGTAGTTAATTCCATTTTAAAATCTCACCACTGTATGAAATTAAATATCAGGAATTGAAGAGTTAATGGCTTAAATAATCCAACAATTGAAAAATTAAATAATTTTTTTTATTATTATTTTATACAGAAATAAAGGGGACTTGCTTCTAATATACTTTTTCATTATTTTATAATTTAATATCATAGTATCAAGATAGTAAAATTCACTTACAGTTTAACTTCTTTAGTTCTACTTTTTCTAGTCTAAGTAATCAGAACAATACTCTCACAGAATTTATGTAAAGATAATTTTTTTTTCTAAACTACAAATGTTTTTTTAAAAAAGAAGTCACCTCTATTTCTTCATTCTCTGGCATTTCAACTATCCACTCCTTATTGGAATCCCAGGTTCCAAAGTGTAGACACTCTAATTTACTATGAAAAAAAATAATTTAGGACTCATTAAGTGATAAAAATATACACAAAAGTACACAAACACCATACAACTGTATAGTAAAGCAAATGAAAAATATTTTAAAATTAATTTCAATACATGAAAACAAGATTAAAAAATTGTATTGTAAGATATTTAAATATTAGAGAATAAATAGATCAAATATCATAATTATATTATAGTATCATAAATATATAATCACCTATCATAATTATGAAATATTCATAGTGAACATTAGTGTCTGAAAAAATACAAAAATATACCTTGTAGTTTCATCTGATTTTGGTGAACCCAAAAGTAATGCTTCAGTTGACAGAGCTGCAAGTGTGTGATTATGAATATTGTTTAAATGTAAAGGATGATAGACAGTGGCATCATGAAATTCAACATCAATGGAATTTTCTTCTTCTGTATCATAGCATCTAACTATGCCAACATTATTCCATAACTAGAATATTTAAAAGAAAAAGAAAACTTTTTCAGAAGGAACAGGTGAAAGCATAAAGATTATTGTAATTTTTTAACTCTTTGTAAAATGTGTTATTTACAATTTCTAAGAGATTTTTAATTCACATTTATTGAAAAAGAAAAGTATTGTTCCATTGTCTTTACTTTTGATAATATCTGCATGTTTCTTAGCAATTTTTATGTCATTTCAAATTCAATAAACTTTAAAAAAAAGTAACACTAATTAGAAACTAGTCTTACAAAAAAACTCCTAATTATTAACATATAAATTAATATCATTATACTAATACAAAAAAATAATGTAGATATTACATATTGACTAGCATTTTGAAAAATCTTCATATGGTATAAGTATAAACAAAAAAAAAATGTAACATATTACCATAAAACGACGATCTAAATTTACAGGTGTTGAGCTTGGTTGAAAAGGTTTTTGAATAGGTGGTTTGGGGGCTTCGACAATTTGGATTTTTGTTTCTGGCTCTGTTTTTATTATCTCGGGAATATCCTCAGAATCTTCCCCAAATATTTTTGGCTCAAGGGAAGCTTTAATGGCTCCAATATCAAATGCTGCAAAAGAATTTAAAACATAGATTTAAAAAGTTAGAAAGCATAATTTAAAAAGATATTTCTGCTATTTACAGAACTGTTGAAATATTACAGTTAGAGTATAAGAAAGTCACCAAGAGTAAAAAGTACTAATCGCAGTAAAACAAAAGGTAGCAAAATTTTGATCAACTTCAGTTACTTCAGTGCCAAAAATAATACCAAAGGAATAGTTTTTTTAAGAATTTATTCAAGCTAAATAGAGTTAGGAAAAGGAAAAGAAAACAGAATCTTTTGGTGCTAATAACACTGGTTATTAAGCTACAAATATCTTACTGCTAATTTTGAAAGACTCTAATAATAATCATGAACATTCAAAGCATTTTATGAAATATAAAGTACTGGATTTTTAAGGTTTTTGTTTTAAATATGTAAAAATATTTCCACACAAAAATTCATCAGTAAAATGCAGTAAAGATTATTTTACCATTATCATCATCAATTTCAACAGCTTCCCCATCAACTAATGTATCAAGGTCATTCATCTCAAAATCTTCACTGGCTGGTTGAGAACTATCTTGAACATCAATAATCTAAATCAAATGAATTCCATCAAGCATATGATTTTGAAAAAATCATTAAAATAACATTCCATATCAGAAAAAAAAAAAAAATTAGACATAGCATACTTTTTCAGGAACGGAATTCAGTGGGCTGGAATATAATCCCATCTGGCCCTAAAATGAATATTAATATAACTGATAAAAGTAATTGCATTCATAAACTAGAAATGATCCAAAAACATTAGACATTTTAAGTATTTTTGGTAATCTATTAAATATAAAATTAATAAAGTAGAAATGTGTTAAATATTTTTTTTATAGTTAACTCTCATATAATAAAGTAATAATTATTTACCAATCAAACAAATGATTAATATTTAATGACACTTATATGTGGGATTTATATTATAAAATCCATACCTCAATATCACAAAATGCTAATTCCTTCCCAGAAGGATGCCATGCAAGACCACAAACAGCCAATTCTTTTTCATGCAGTTTCCTTCATTTGGAAACATTATCAATAAAAATAATTAAAATCACATTTGCTGCAGTATAAAAGAATAGCATTTACTAGAATTTGACAAGTATTTAATACATCTGTAACAATCTATTTGCAAATGATTTCAACATAGTTTGAATAAAAATTATAGAAATATTATACATTAAGAAGAATAAATTTTAATAAAACAAAAAGGAAATAAAACAATTATATAAAATAAATTATTTGAGTTAAAGAATTTCTTCAACCAAATTTCTGTTTTTCATTCCCATAAATTTTATGGACGAAAGAATGTTCATAGGAGACTAACTTGTTCCTTTCCACTGAACTGCATCAAATAACAATTTCTACAGTAAATCAATTTCCCATTTTTCTCATATTTTGTATATAACCAATTAACAAAAATCTTCTTTTATTGATACACAACCATGCAGCATAATGCAAAATGTTCAGTTATGAAATATTAAGCTATTGAAAATGCTGCTTTTGGATGGCATGATTATTTTTAAAATTATGATGTAGTTAAATTTTAATAACTAACCTGGAAACACATTTCTTAGTTTCTACATCCCAAACAAGCATCTGTCCATTCATAGATGCAGCTGCAAGGTATTTCCCATAAGGAGAATATGTCACAATGGAAAGAGTCTGTATTTATAAAAGAAAATTGATTACAAATATAAATTGTAATATATTTTGAGCTATTTGCATCATAAACATATATTTAGAGAAATATATCAATAAAAGTTCAAACATAATTTTTCATTCATATAAAAATAAAAACACTATAACAGTATTGTTTCACTTTGAGAGATATATAAAAAAGTACAAGAATGTTTTTTTTAATAGCCTAATCTTCACTTTTCATCCTTAAAATAAAAACTACAACATGCAAATAAAGAGATTAAGAAACAGTTTTAAAAAAAATCTTCCATTAGTTTTACTGGGAAATTGTATAGTTCCCTAAAACAAATCATATCAAAATATCAAATATGGTGAAAAGGAAAGGAAATTTAATTTAAAAATAAAAATTGTGCATTAAATATTCTTAAAAAACATCTAGATAAATATAAGAAGAAACAGAGAAGAAAAAGAAGAAAATTATTAAGACAAGTATAAACAATTTCATGTTTTTTCCAGCAAATGAAAAAGATTTTAATTATAAAAAGACATTACCTTTGTAATGCACGCATCAGAAAGTGAAAATTTTGATTGCCATGTGTCTCGTTGATAAAAACAGACTTCTGTCTCAACAGGAATAGCTAAAAACTGCAGAATTCAAAAAGATAAAATATTTATACATACAAAAAAGAACAAAATTAAAAGATTTTCATACTAGTGATAAATTTTCCTATTACAAAAAATGCTATTCATTTCAATGAAAATATACTAATCATTTAATGCAAATTAACTACAAAAGTATGCCTTTCAATAAAAATAAACACACCAAGCCTATACACTTAAAGCTTCAGTTCATGATTAAGCCAACATTAGAAAATTATTGAACAATATCTTCGGTCATAAAAAAAATGACATATTGAAAAATAAATGCTCAAAACTGTCAAAAGCAAAACACAAATAAAAAATTTATAGAACAAAAAAAATATTATAAAAAATAACAGGACAAAAACATACATTTTTTCCTAAAAAAAGGAAAATTTCTAGCAAATAAAATAAATAAGAGCAAAAAAAAAAAAAACTTTAAACTCTATAGAAAATAAATGTTTATAATAAAGATTATTTCAATGCTAATTATTTAAATAAAAATTTTAACAAATTGCTGTAAAGATTTAATTGACAATCATAATTTTTAATATAAGATTTTTTTTTAATTCCTCAATTATACCTGCCCATCAGTACTCCAAGACAATCGGCACAATGTTGTTGATGTACTAAAATGAAATTCAATAAAAAAAAAGGGAATCAGAAATTGTTAAATATAACAAAATACAATAGATAAAAAAAGGTAAAATAAATAATTATATACCTGTGATAAATCATTTTTTGATATACTATAACCAGAGTTTATGTGTCATGACTGTTTATTTATTATATTGTAATAGTTATATTAACAAAATTTTAGATTTTAATTCTTTCTAACATAAGGAAATCTGGAATAATAAATTTAAAAGGAAAATTTTTTCTTTTTGAAAATTAATAAATCAGTGATTAAAATAAACAATTATAATGGACAATAAATTAGAACTATAGTAAATATAATTTCCAGATACAATAACGACTTTCATTAAAGATATCATATTTGATGGCAAAATTAACTGTTTATTTATAAATTATCTATATCACTACTTATATTTTTGTTGAAATGATTACAAATTTAATTAAATACTAAAAATCTCCATCACAGCACTTACTTTTCAAATGCATATTAGATAATTGTTTAAAAAAATTAAATAAACTTCAAGTTATTCCAGCATAATCTTTCAAGAAAAAGAATAGAACACACACAATCTAAGCTCAAAAATATTTACAATTGTGATAATCATATATAATCAATATCTTGAACAAAAAATATGACAATTTTATACATATGTTGGTTTTATACAAAGATATATTGATACAAAAAGCAACATTAATTGTAGAATGTAATTTTAAAAAAAAAAATCCAAATTATATAAACAATTGAAAGGAATCAGGTCAAGTCTATCAATTTTACAAGTTTCTAACTCTATTTCGAAAATCCATATTAAGGAAAGAAGAAATTTTTCAAGTAATCTCAGGTAATAATAATAAACATACCTGAATGAAAAATTCTACTAACTATTCAAATTCATATATCAAAATTTTTAAAGAACAATATAATTTTCCGTAGTAAAATCTCACAACATTTACAAAAACAAATATGTGTGTAAGATCATGATACAACAGTTTATGTAATTTGATTTAAATTAATTTTTCATTTAATTTTAAATACAGAAAAATGTCGGGAAAATTCTTACTTACTTGAAGTCATTACTTTTTTTAAACAAATTTAAAGTCTTTACACATTCTTGACTAGATAAGAGCCAGACACGAACTGTACCATCACAACCAGATGATGCCTGAAACAAAACAAAACAGATTTCACTAGTAAAATATTTATTATTATTAAGCAATTGTATTACATACCGGTTTAATACCGTGTTAAATTTGAATGGAAAGTATTATTCCTAGATATAAAAATATTTATCTTTTCAACTAGAAACATCAGAATCTACACTCGAACAAGGATGCCAATTAAATTTGGAAAGAAAAATATATGAACCAATTAATTTTTTTTTTCTTGCAATTCCAGTCTATTGCTAATTAATAATAAAATTATATATATAATTTTCAAAATTTTTAAATTCAATCATTCTAAACATTTAGAAATAAATTAAAAGAATATAATGTTCTCAGATGCCAGGTATTGAAACACAAGAACAAGTTTACTTTAAAAGTACAAATTTGCAATTTACCGTAATTTTGCGTGTATAGTCCGGGGACTATCTGTGTTTGAAGCTGCGGACTATCCACCAGTTCGGATAATACGCTGGTTGTTCACGGTTAAAATCGTTGAAATTTAAAAAACACGCAACCGTGAACTGCCGATGATCAAATTTAAAAAAAGCGCGAGATTCCAAGAAAACATTCGTATGTATCGTATCGATACAATTGCAATGTATCTGGGGAACTGGATGTCGGAAGGTAAAGGAGGAAATATGAGATGCGCTTCATACACTGACTAATTAGTTAGTAATTAATTAATTAGTAAGCACTGTTTTTTATTTGTATTTAGCGTTTTATTTCTGAAGGTAAGTAAGTACTTTTTTTCTATTTATACTTAGTTCTTCGTTTCTAAAATACATTAATATTGCCATATTAAAATAACATAATTTCAGACGTATAGTCTGCGGACTATCTGACGATTTTTGAAATTTTTTTTATATAAAATCGTGTCTGCTTACTATACGTGTGAAATTACGGTACTTTAAACATTTCATACTTTTCATTAAACAAAATTAATCTTCTTTTACTTTTTCTAACTTTAAATAATAGATATATTTTTTTATCTTTCATAAAATATTGTTTTTTTTACAATAAGTAATTTTATAATGACCTTTCTGCTTATTTTAAATCATACAAATAAAACATTTTGATGTTAAATATATAAATAACCAATCAAATTTATAATCAAAACTTACTCTTTTCAAATTATCTTTTTCTAAATGAAAATCACAAATGCTAGCACTCACTAAATAACAATAGCACATTATATAATACAAAATAAAATTTTTGGACAAATTTATTTTAAAGTAAGTACTGAAAAGTATATCATACTTAAATTCAAATACTAGATATTTAAAATGTCAAACATGATTTTTTAAAAATAAAAATACTTACCAAATATTTTCCTTTGGGATCAATAGCTATACTTAATATTGGGCCATCATGACCTCTAAATTCAGCCAATGACTTATCAGATGTATCAAAAACCTTTATGATGAAATCACTGTAAAGATTTCAAAGCAATTGTTATAAATAACAATGCAACAATTTAATTAGAAGCGAAAGCAAAAATAAAAATAATTAAATTATCTGAATTTAGTTCAAATGACTTATGAAATTAATGTAGTTTGGATACATGTAAGCCTCTTTTTAGAAAAGTGAAATACTATATGCTTTATTCTACTTTATTACTTATAGTATATAAGTTTTTTTTAATAAAAAATAACTTTTGTTTACATGCTTTGTTTTCTTGTAACAAAAATTTCAGAAAGTGACAAGACATAAAAAAGAAAATTTTAAAAGTTAGTTAAGCAGCAGAAGAAAAAAAATTATTGAATATGTATTAAAAAAGTCAGCAGGATACTTCAATAGAAATGAAATATGAAGCTCACTACTGTTCTGAAATAAAATTTAAAAAACTTACCCACCACCAGAAGCAATTAGTTTTCCATCATAACTGCATGCTATATGATATACTGTTGTACTGAACTGGGCTACAATTTGATCAAATTCTGCTTCTGGAAAGGTATATGCAGATACTTTGAAACTATCAGCTGATAAGTAGATGAAACCTTTCTATAAATAAAAATTAATTTGATAGTTGCAAGTATAAATTTGTAGAGAAAAATTCATTATCCATTTAACTCACACCTTAAACTATAAAATGTGACTTGATTGGAGATCATCAAAAATTTGTAAAGTAGCTTTCATTTCAAATTTTCTATCAATGTTTGTAATGTAAAAAAAAAAAAAAAGAAGAATTTTTAATTGTTTTCATTAATCCTTGATTTCGCCTTTATTGACTAATTATTACTAGCTTTGATTTAAAATATTTCCTCTATAAAATGTAGTTACCATAATTTTGTTATTAAATGTGTGTGTTTTTTATGCATGTGCTTTTGTTTAAAAATATAAGAAAATATCTATTTTTAATAAATAAGAGAAGAGGTTGACATTATTTATTCAATTCAAAATTAGTATTATTATTTTATAATGGCTGTTTCATTATGTTCCAATACTAAAAGCCTCAATTTGATTAACATTATTACCTTATTATTTAAAGTAATATATATGACAAAACATCAATGGAAAATTTCATCATCTTATTTTTCTGTCTAATTTTCAAAGAAATATGATAAATGGATATTTCATTAATAAAAAAATAATAATAACAACGGATAATAAGATTGCAAATGAAACAGTTTAAAAATCCCAAATAAATAACATGAAATACAATTTGGTATAACTCAACAACAAGACTTTATTAGCACAAAATACCCAACAATATTGTTTTATTGCCTATTGTTCGGCATTCAGAATATCAAACAATATTTAACGGCAAAAGAAGGAAAACTAATTTCTGTAGGAACAAAAATGAGCTATAATGAAATACCTTAAAAGCAACAGCTGACACGCTACTTCCCATTTGATGGGATTGTGGATCATCATCTTCAAAGCCATTCCAAATTCTTATATCTCCATCTGTACCACAAGTTATAATGTAGCTACAATTAAAGACAGCAAAAATGAGCTGAAATACAAATAATAAAACTCGCAAAATCAAAATTTTCGAACATAGCAAACTTGCTTAAATCTTTAAAAGTTCTTACTTTCCAGAATCATCATAGCAAATATCAGTGTGCCCATCACAATGGGCATATCGCATTTCTTCCATTTTAGCTATCTCACAGGATAAAATAAAATATTTATTTTAAAAAATAAATTTATTTATTAACAGAAAATATATATACAAAACTAAGACATACGATTCCCAAAAATAAACATAAACAATCTCATACCGAAACAAATTTGTTAGGCAACAGAAGTTAAAGTTCCGCGCGATTTCAGATAAATGCAGTTGCAGTTACAAAACTAATTTCAGAATTTTTTTTTGTTTGTGTTTTATGGTAGTTTTTTTCAGTTGCAAAAATTAATGTAAAAATAAAAAAATGCAAAGATTATGGTTGAAAATAAAAAAATTACCTATATTTCTATATAAATAATAAAGATTCATATTTACGAAGCAGAACTGTCAAATCATATTTCTAAATTATATTTCATAAATGTATTTTTGGTAAATTACTTCATATTCAATAAGAATACTTCTTTTTTAATTATATAACTCACCAGTTTAAAATCTGAAAAATTTAAATGTGAAATGAAAATTTTTTAGTACTTAAACTTCATATACTCATGATTGTGACTGTTTCAAAAAATTTCTGATTTTTCCAATGTTTGGGTTTTTCCCATGGCTAAGGACGGACGTTATCTTTCTTGCACTTTCTGTCGTTGCTAATTTCATTTTCTCTTTCATTTAATTGTTTTTTATTTAAACAGTTTTAATTTTTGTACATCATTTATTATATTTTTCCTTTAATTTTCTTCATTCACTTTTTGTATTTTCTCTGATCATTTGAAATGGAAATCTAATTTTTCTGGGAAAGGTAATGTCCCTTTAATTTTCAGTTTCTTTTTTGTGGTTTTCTGCGAAGTAAAAAGTTATTTGCCATATTTCATCTAACTTCTTAATGAAACTGTATATTTTTCTATTAATTGGCTATGACTTAAATATCATTCTTTTAATTGATTTACAAGCTGTTAAATAGATCTATGCATTTTATATATGACGTCGATTATCTTTAGAAGATAATTTTATTTGTTAATGTAGCCGTTATGGAGGATAGATAACTAAGTATATTTAATCAATAATATCGTACTTATAACGGCTAAATTCTAAAGAAAGAATTATCTTGAAATGAGAATCAAATATGTGTTAAGTGTATGAAGTTCTTCATTAAGCATATTTATCCAGAGATTTTTGCATTCATATGAAATATCCGAGAAGTCTTCTTTCAAGACAACTTTAAAACCGAATTTCTGCTGTAATATTAATTGTGTTATATGTCAGAAATCATTCAACTACTGAAATGATGAACTAGTGAAGCATTATTTTTCTGTGTTCTTCCATATGAAAGTAATTTGCAGTATTCCTCAAATGAAAAAAAAATAATAATAATAATCTTCTAGTAAAAATGGTAGTTCTTTTAAGAATGAAACTAGAAATTTAGAGATAAATTATTCTAAAAATTTTAATTTATTGATCGTTTTTAACCATTGTTTGAATTATTTCTTCAAATAATGTAGTTTTAAAATGTATTGGTACATTTAATTTTATTTTTTGTTTGGCTTCTTTGTTATTATCTGAACTGCCTTAATAAATTATTTAATTGATAAAAAATTTACATTAAGTTAAACTTTCATTGTATAATTGATTGCTTGATTTCGGATTATGTTCTCTGTTTACTTACTATTATAATTTATTTTTAGTCATTGGTGCTACTAATGAAATATTACATACAATTAATTTTATCTGAAATTTTGTGTTGTATATAATGCATGTACAATTAAAATCTATCATGTCTGACTTTTTTAAATGAAATATTGATTTTCATCCATACGTATCTTTTATATCTTTCTTTATGCATAATTTTTCTTTCACCGTACTACTATTGATTGCAGCTTTCAATCAAAATAGTTATTAATTATTCTTTATTTTCTAAATTAGTAATGATATTTATGGCCTATAATTATTAATATTATTATTTTAAATATATTTTGCTGTGTTAAAATCATATCACTAATAGATTTGTGATATTAAGGTTTTTAATTCTAGTTGTTTCATTGTGCTTTTTGTGTTGATTGTAATTTTCGTAAATATTTCATTTAATATATTATTTAAACTGGTTAATAAAAGTTTCATGCAATTTTCAGTTTTTTTCTAAATAAATATCAATTTGCTCATGATTTCTGAACCAAACTGTAAAATTTTTCATTTAATGAGGAATAAGGGGTTATATATAGTTATTTTTAAATCGTCTTATAATTTTGTATAAAAATGTTTTTAAATTTTTTTGTTATTTAAAATGGTGTTTTTAATGATTATTGTTTTATTTTCTTGTAGATTAAGCTATAAAGGAGATTTCTGATAAATATTCAGGAAAATGGAGTCTGTCAAGCAAGATAAAAGTGTTAAAAAACAGTCAATGGAAAGCAAATTAAAATCAGAATCTAAAATATCCAGTTCTGAAACAGACAGTTCTATATCTTTGACATTTGATTCAGCAGCTGATTGCGGATATAAATCTGAAGAAATTGCCTGCACACATTCTTCAGCCAGTAAATCCATATCAGATTTGAATCTTCCACAAAAATTGGACCAAAGTGTAACTTATGACAGTGGTGTAGTATCAGACTGTTTTTCTCCGACAAGTTCAGAAAATATTTCATCTAAAAAATCAGAATCAGAAAGATTTACTTATGAAGAAGAACACAATACTAAGGATAAATATATGCTTGAAGATATTTTCACCCAAGACAAAGATGGTGATACGTAAGTTTTTTTTTTTTTTTTTTTCTAATTTCAATTAATATTTTTTATGCTCATTCGATATTTATAGCATCTGGTTTTATTCGGTGATTTTCAGATTATTCTATTTTATATAAAATGTCTAAATTTCAAAATGATATCATTTATGATTCGACTTTAGTTGGCAATGTTTTTTACTTTTTTGATGATTTATTTCAAGAGCTATAATTAAAAAACAATTTTCTGTTTTTAAAAAATCTAGGACTTACTATTTAATTAGGAAATTAATGTAAGTTATGAAATTTTACTGTTTTAATTTTTTTTATATCTCATTATTTTAAAATTTCATGTCAATGCTTCATGTAAAAGAACAATAATATATTTTTTAAATACTTTTTTTGAAAAATAAATTCAATTTAAAAATAGTAAAATATAGTAATATTTTTGATGAAAATACACAAATTGTAATGGCATATATAAAACAACATCTATGTGGCTTAAGTGTTCTTACTTAGCCCACCCTTTAGCGACTGTTATTTTGTTAAAAAAAGAAGTATCCATTTTATAAATTCATATAATATTGTTGTAATAAAGAAAATAGGAATTTTTATATCGGAAAATTTAATATTGAATATATTATTCTTTTGGAGGTATGGATCTGGCGAACAAGAAGTTGGCTGTTTGTGAAATTTTAAATTAATTCAAATTATCCTTCTTGTTGCTTTTTTGTATTTGTCTAATTTTTGCTATGGCATTTTAAAGTAATAAAAAATATTTTTTTAATTTGATTTCAATATTTAGTTCAGATTAATTTACTTTTTCTCATCACTTTTCTCCATGTAAGAGAGTATGCCTGATTGTGAAAAGACTATTGTAATAATGTTACTAAATAAAATGTTGCAAAAAATATATATTTTTAGAAAAAGCTGAAAATATTTTTAATAGTTTTTACTCTATACTATTTTATCTAAATTTTATCTACTGCAGGATTCTACACTTAGCTGTTGTGGAAGCTCGATCAGACATCATCTTTCCACTCATTCAGTTAGCACCTCATCCTGATTTCTTAGATATTGCAAATGATTTATATCAAGTAAGTTTATTTTTTTTTAAATTTGAATTCTTATATTAAGTACATGGAATGTTTAGCATTTGTTACCAATGTTTGGAAAAAGGTTTGGCAACTGTTCAATGTTATGAAACATTGCTTTCTAAAACGTATTTGATGAAAGGAAGGATTAATGATTTCCAAGGGAGTTAGTCATTTTTCCTTACCTTATCTTTTTTTTTAATTTAAAATAATATTATTGAGATATTGTTAATAATATTGAGAGGTATGCTCATTCTTGGACCACATGGCTTCAAGTTATCTTTGATTTCATTTTGACATCAAGATTAAGAAAATGGATGGATATTGGTTTTTTATGGCGCAAGAGCCAAAACTGGCTATGCTGCGCCAAAACAAGTGGTATGTGTATATTACCATATGATTGTTAAACAAAACATTTCCTCAAGGTTAAAATACAAACAACGTTTTACACTTATAAAAAGAAAGCACAATAAGTTTAAAGGACAAAGATCTTAAAATTATGACACCAATTAAGGAAAAAATTCCAAGAAAAAGTTTAAAATGCCAATAGTTTTCATATAAAATGGAAAAAATTTATAGCTCTTAAAAATTCAAAGATACTCCTGTGAGGGTGTTCTCCCACCAATTCATGCATTTCCAATGTTAATGAATTAAAAAACTGCACACAATGAGAATTAAATTTAGGATACTGAATTAAAATGTGTAAAACTGTAAGATTAACATTGCAGTCTGAGCACATCGGTGGACGCTGACCAAACAAAAGATGTTTGTGCGTAGTCTGGTTAATTTGACATCTGCCGAGACAGCAGGCCACAAGTTAATAGTCGGTTTAATAAAATGCAATTTATTTTGCATTTCTTTATCCCAGGATTCTTGCCAAACAGAAAGTATGTACTTGTCATATGTGGCAAGATTAAGAAAAAGGTGGGGAAATAAAAGTCTTAAAAATTGATGTGTTGTATAAATAAACTGTCATAAAAAATAACATTGTTTATAAAATAAAAAAAAATCCACTGTTGCAAAAGTTTTTTTTTTTTTTTTTTAATCTAAAAGTTGAAAATCATGGAAATAGCAAAGGCCCATTTTGTTAAAAAAATATATTTCTTTGTTGTTCAAAGAAATCAATGAAAGAAACAGATGCTCAGTACTTTCTTCAGCTTTGCAAACTTTGCATATCAGAGTAATACTTAAAAATCTAGATACTTAGGAATATTTACATCCCTTCCACCCATCCAGGTTTTATCGCTAGAGCAAATGAAAAATATTGCAAAGTTAGTTGCATTATGTGTAGTGAAGTTGCTGTAATCTGAAAAAACCCTGAATAAACTGGGGACCATAAGTATCCACAAGTATCAAAATCTTATGATACTTGTTGTTCTATATCTTAAATTTATCTTAGCTCTGAAATGAAATATGAGAATATCAAATTTGTGGCTAGAAAGAAGCAATAAATATTTGGGTTTAATGTTATTTAAATATGAAAATTCAGGAAAATATATTAAAATTTTTCTCTTATTTTTGGTTATTTTTAGCAGTTGTTAAATCTTGTTGAAAAATGCAATTTAGGGTGCATTTTGAACTATAGAATCGCAGATTCATTTTCAATAACCGCTGTATGACCACTGTGTACTTCTCTTAAGAGTTCATTGTGACTTTCAGAACTATTTTTTAAGCATATTTTTCATTTTTTATATGGAAATATATGTTTTAATCTAATTTCATCACTTTAGAAGATGGAGATTTCAGTATTTTTAGAAAATTAGTTTTACAGAAGTTTATTCAAATTTCATTGTCAATCTATATTTAGTAAAACTGATATGAATATTCACTGATATATCATAATATTTGATTATCACTTAATAGTTTATAGCAAATTAATATCTCTATAAAGATACTGAAATATTTTGTATAAGAATTTGAAGCTTGCTTGAATTCTCTTAGCAATTAAGCCATATAGAACATCTTTGTAGTTGCAAAATTTTTTGTAGCATATTCCCTTTGTAAAATAAAATGATATGAGAAATTAAAACATTTCATTAATTTTTTTTTTTTTTTTTTTTTTTTTTGACAGCTGTCTCAAATTGGATTTTTATATGTTATTAAATTATATTTTCATATTACTTTGCAGTTTTATAATTCTGACTAAAGCATTTAATTTGCTCTACCAATATATTTGTGAAGCTTTATTAATTTGCATAGTTTAAATATTGGTGTTTGATTGTATCTATATATTTATATTCATAATTTCATATTTAAATCCAAGTTTATAGATATTGTCTTATTTTTATATACTTTTTATTTTTTATGTCAATGAAAATTAAATTTTATGATGAATTTTAATTATAACAAATAATTGTAAATTGAAGATTAAAACATAGAAACTTTTTTCAGTAAAATTTCTACTTTTTAATCACACTAATAAGTATTTTTAATATTCTATTATTATTATTATTAGAAACTAGAATGCCACAAAAATATTAGTAAATATTGAATTGCTTGCTCTGTCAATTTTTCTTGATTTATTTTGAATTTCAAAAAAAATTATTTCATTGTAATATTGGCAGTAGACGTTGAAATATTCATTAGATGGTTTTCAATTAATGTAGATGTACATTAATGCCATCATTTCATTTAAATGGCTTAAACTGGCATTTTCCATTCTTCATGTTCTCTGTCAAAGTAGATAATAATATTTAATTCATGCATTTTACTTAAAATTGCACTTTATTTTGAATTCTTAATTATTCAAAGCTGAAAATTTTGGCATAAAATAATTAGATACTTGGAGGATTAAATGCTGAAAAAAGATATAGTTTTAGCAGCTTTATGATTTTTTTTGTATGTATGTATGTGTGTGTGTGTGTATTTTCTGATATTAAAAGAATATAAGATTATAAATGCTAATAAGATAATTCAACATTTCTAGTAATATGAAGAATCAACTCAAAATATGGAATAAATTGTATTTTTATTATACTTGATGTTTGATCAATCAATTTTTCACCTGTTTGTCACGAAGTTTGATTGCTGATAAAGGTTTCCAAAGTTTTCATATCTCTATATATTGAATTTTTTTAAGCAAATAGAAAATGGTGCAATTATTCTAATTTTTCAAATACTTAGCATTATTTTGTTTTACTGTGTATAGGTACATACTTCGGTACTGATAAATAGTAGAATAATATCTTTTAATATAAAGAGCTTTGTGTATTTTAATTCTTTCATTGATTTATTTTAGACCTTGCTACATTTGGCTACTTTAACTGGGAAGTCAAATATTGTTAGAAGGCTTGTTGTTGCTGGGTCTACTCTTGATATTCAAGATCATCATGGGAATACTCCTCTTCATATTGCCTCACGTAGAGGTGATTTGGATTGTGTTCAAGCAATGCTTGCACCAATCACCGAGTCTGAAGTTAATGAAGCAAATTGTTTGTATTCCATATATTTGCAAGACCAGAATTTATCATACATCATAAATATGAAAAATTATGATGGTAAGTTAAATGTGAGATTTTACTATATATGTTAATAATATCTCTTATTTTAAATCCTAGTTAATTTCCTATTTTTATATCTTAAAGTAACATACTTTATTCTAAAATTTTCTCTTATTTCCTAATCCAAATCCCATTGTTTAAAATTTAATTATTTGTAACTTGCTCTAAAAAGTTGATGCCATTGAAGCGTTATGCTATAAATGAAGGGATAAAAATCCCTAATGCCTATGGCATTTCTTTCAAAGATACATAAGATTTCCTTTCTTGAATCAACATGTGTTGAAGAAATCCTTATTAGTAATAAATAAGGAAATAGCTTCTCAGACATTGTCTGTTTTGGTGGGAATAGATATGTTTTGCCTTTCGCTCCCATATTCAAAACCAACCTCTCATGAAAGAAGAATAGAAATTAATTCAAAATTTTCTTTTTTTCGGGCACATAAGTGCGAAACTATGTTATATATATGTATGTGTGTGTGTGTGTATACTTTTTATTCATAAAATTTGAAGATAAAATAATTAAAATCTAATTGTACTTTTTCCTGTCAGCTTTTTTTCTTTCAAACTCCATTATCCATGTTCTTCTCTTTCTTTGTATCAATATATTATAGCTAAGATGATTAATCAGTTATTATTAATAACAACTGGTAAAATTTGTTAATACTAAGCATGTTTAGTACCAAAAATAATTTAATAATTTCATTGACTATAACATATAAGATTTCTCATCATTATGCAAAATATATTAAAATGTTTTGTGGCTATTTTTTTTTTTCCTTCCTCCCCCATTCTATTTCATAAATCCTTGAGAAATATTATAAGCTAATGAAAAGTGTTTTTTCAATTGTTTCTTCAGCTGTAGATAATAATTCCAAATGAGTTCTAAAATGGAGGTTATGATGCATGTACATGATCAATTAATTGAGAGGAGGATAAAAGGTATTACAGGATGAAATGAGAAAAGAGAAATTATAGATCTTAGTTCTCTCTAAATCGAGTTAACAGTGAAAATTAAGAAAATTTATTGACTAGCAATAAAAGTATACCAAGATTTCAATGTTAATGCAATAAAATATGCAGTACCTTTCACGAACTCAGAATTCATGAAAAAATATCTTAATGTGAATATTAATAACAAGTATAGTATTAAGTTGGATATAAGTATTGAAATAAAATTGATGTGTCTTAATTTAATCTTTATGTAATACGGCTCCATAAATAATACCCAACGATCATACTAAAATTGTACTTTAAACTAACTGCATGCATCTACTTGCTGTAAAAGCATATAATAAATTTACCTTGTCCTTATTTTTAATATTGCAAAGAAAGTGTAAGAAATCTTACACAGTGAATAGGGATTGAACTACAAGCATAAGCCAACTATGCTTCAATTAGTTCAAAAATAGAAAGTACAGCTAGAAGCTACCTCTTCATTTTTTATTTTTCCAGGAGGCAGATCTTATGGAATCCCCAACACTAACCCAAATCTCATCATAATTGTTGAGGGATTAGCTAAGGCAATTAGATTTAATTCATTCTTAAATCATTCTGCTGATCATTAGAAAAGTCAGCAAATTGAATCATTGCATTACTTGCAAATTTTCTGAATTGAATTGTGCACAGAGAGTGAATAAGTGTTATTTACTTTTTTATGTCAGTGTGACTATATCGCTGTTGACAATTTCATTATGACTTTAAAAAATAAAAAATAAAAACTTCTTAAAATAACCATTAATAGCTTAATTTTATTAGATGAAGGTAATCAACCATTGTAAGATTAAAAAATTGCTACAATATAATCATTGGCTAAACTTTGTTATACAGTTTAAATATTTCATATCAGCATTACCTCTACTACAAAAATCCAGATATGTAATCAACATTATTTATATTTAATCAATATAGCTAGTCACATCTAAGTAAATAAAATAATGTGTTGAATGTTGAAAACATGATAAAATTTGAATATTTATATTTTTGAAAATTCCTTTTACATGATGAAATACTGACATCTAATTTCAGGTCTTTCATGTGTACATCTTGCTGCTACAGGAGGATTTCTAAAAGTAATGGAATGTCTTTACTACAATAATGCAAACATGAATGATCAGGTATTTGATTGTTTCCAAATTTAATGATAAAAAATACACACTTAATGATCAGCATAAAATATAAAATGTTTAAAAATGCTCGATGTCTTTCAACCAAAATAATTCCCAAATTTTAATTTTAGTCCTATAGGTAATCTATTCATAATCAGGATATTTTTCAACCAGAAAAAACTATGTGAAGAATAAAGTTTCTATTTTTTTATACCATTAACTATTATTCTATATGTATGTTATATGAAGTAAAGAAGAGATAGAGACTAATCTTGTTAAATTTTTAAACACTTTCTTTAGACATCATAGTCATTAAAGATATCTTTATTTAGGAAGATACACCCTTAAAGAGCAACAATCTAGTCAAAGCATATGAAAGCTACAAAGAAAGCAAGGCATTTTTATTGTAATGAAAGGCAATTTTGAGTTGAATTTTAATTTAGCTGTTTCTGATGTGTTTCCTATATTGATGATCTTAGATTCAATATATTTGAAAAGCATCATATAAAAGATTTATCACATTTATATAAATATATATAAACCACACAAATAATGAATGAAAAGTGACCAAACTGTATCTGATTCTTCTAATATTCAGCTATGAAAAGAAAAGAGATTGTCATTTTTAAAAATATTACATTTTTTTTTTTTTTTTTTTTTTACAATTAAAAGACATAATTCTGTCAATTTTCTTCACAATAGTTTGTATTAAATAATATTTTCTGCACAATTATTTAGCATCATTAATCAAAGACTTTTTTATTTCTTACTTACTATTCCTATTTTTTATATAAAATTAGTTTTAGTTGTTTCCTTTTAAATTAGAGATTTTTTAATAAGATTAGAAGAAAAACTTAAAAATTCTTTGTTCATTTCTGAAAATTTGTATCAGTTAAGAGTATTAAGAATTAAGTTCATGGTGATGACTTTTGCAACTTAATTAAAATGCTGAAATGTGAAGAACTTACAATATGTATGTCTGTATCAAATTATTAAAAAGCAAAAAATCATAAAATATATTTCATTCAACTTATTTGTTCTTTAAATAAATTGACATTTCCAAAATATTAGATATATTACAAATGGATATTTTCAAATGAAATAAAAATTATTAAATTTTCTTCTGGAAATGTTAATAATTTTGGTAATAACTTATATAATTATGAACGAAAGAGAGAGAAAAACTCTCGTATCTGTAAACGTGTTGTGACATTTAATTAGTAAAACTGTAATTGTTTGAATTATATGAATTAAAGGCTCCTATTACTAACAAATCTTACAGTTATTTTAGCTAATTATTTAATTTTGAAAACTGGGAAGACTCCTCATAAGCAGTCTGTTTCATTTGATGTATGTTTATAAAATTCCTGCTTTCAATAAATATTTTATTACATAATTGAATTCTTATTGTAATAGCCATTTAGCTTACTTGACTGTCTTAAAATTATACCAAAATCATAAAATGTTAGTAAGATTTCACTTCCATTATGGCAATATATCTCGATTCTTGAAACTGAATCTTGAGGCCAACTATAATAAGGAAGTAGTGAGACTTAAATATAAAATAAACCACAGTAATACTTGATATGCATATTATATGAATCAATCGTTATTATTAGACTTTTAAATCTTCACATTTATTGCACAGTCATTGTTTTTTGTTGTTGTTTTTTAACCTAGTTAATTGTTAGCTCTGCAGTTGTACTTACAAATAATAATAATGCAGTCATCTTTTTAATTGTCTTTCTCTCACAAAATTGCAAATGATAAGCTCAGAAAATTTTTATATCCAGATTTCAAACTTTGTTTCCTAACTATATACATTTGTTTGTATTTATTGTGAATATTATTTCCCGAATTGGAATATGTTTCCCAATGTTTTAATTGTTTAAAAAGTCTTGAAAGTTTATTTAATTTAAATATTTTCTACTCCAACAGGATGGAAAAACAGGACGAACTGCTCTTCACTATGCTGTTGAAAGTGGGAACTTAAAGCTAGTCGAATTGCTCCTCTCAAAATGTCGTGTTGATCCACGTGTCCGAAATTATGCTGGTCGAACTCCAGTGCGCGTAGCTTATGCTCTGTGTAAGAGAAATCAGTCAAAGATCAGACAAGATATATTCAATTTATTGCATACACCTACAGATCATGCAGAATCTTCCTCTGAATTAGATTCAGACTCTTCTGGTGATGAGGTAATTAAAAAAAAATTATTTGAGGATAAAATATTGAAACTGCATATATTCTTCACTTAACTACTTACAATTATTGCTTGTTTTTGTTTGTATTCAACTAACCATACTTGCAGTTTCAGTTTTGCATTGTTAATTGTTGTCAATTTTAATCAAAAATGTATTTGTATGTGCTCATGTTCATGCATTTAGATTTTCAAAAAAAATTTGGTACTGTCTTTTTATTAAGATAAACTGCAGCATGGTATATTTTTTTTATTGCCCATAGAATATATATTTATGCATCATATTTTATGATTTTGTTAATATGCCTCAGCATTTTTAAAGAGAGACTAACTTGTTCAATGTAAATCGATCAATCAGGATTAATCCTGTTATAATGAAATGGACTTTAATGGTGTTATTTTAAATCCTTGTCTGTATGTGTTTCATATCATACTTTTTGAAATTCATCCAATATTTCTCAAAATAAAAGATCTTATTTTTTAAATTTTTACTGATACTGACTTTTTTTCTTGGTTAAAGAATGTTGTTTAGGGGTCATATTTTTTACAAGAAATTTAAACTGAATTTGGAATAAGAATCTTAATCAAATAATAAAAAAATATATTCATTTATTCTTACAGATAACTCGGTGAAGAGGGTTTATCTTTTATTAAACAATCTCCTGTCTTCTAAATATTTTGCAGTTAACATCAGTGAAACTTCACATTTTCTTTCCTCCTTATAAAAGAAAGTAGGTCGAATTAGGATACGAGTTGAGAACTTATGAAAATCGGGTATTGTAAGGCTGTAGGCTTGAATTACCTCCACTTTTCTGATCGGACATTCCTTTTACAGAAAGCATTGTAACATGACCAGTGATGGCTATTAGGATCCAATCTTAGTTCCTGCCTTCTGTGTTGTCTTGACAAAGGTCATTCAGATAATCTGCAGAATTAGTAGCTCAGGGGTAATTCTCGCATGATTATGAACAAAAGCAGTAGTCATTTTTTATTGTGATATTTATGGATAATTTCTTATTGTTTTTAAGAAATTTGATTTAATAATAGGCATTTTTCCTATTAAAATACCTAGATCCCTAAAAAAAAAAAGTTTGAGGCATGAGGGATTCCATTGTATTAAATTCCAAAAGTTTCCTTTTTATATGAATTAGAAATACTTTTATTCATGTGTTGTTTGCAATTTGAAATAATTTGTTTCATTACAGCTATGTACTTTTTTTTAAACTGTATATTTGGAAAATTTTTATCTTATATTTTTTTTAACTTGTATTCTAAAATGCTTCTTTTTAATTTGACTGATTTTAATTTTTCTATTGCAGATTGATCTAGAAAGTTTACTTCATAATTCTAGAGATACATCTGCCAGAAGAGGATGTTGATCATAACAGTTTTGTACTCCTGAGCTATATTGTTATGTTAACTGTTAAATTCTATAGATTGTTTAAAGTTCTAGTTAATAGTATAAAGCTTTACTGCCTTCGAAGAGTGTTCATATTTACTCATTTTATTCAGGGGGTCTACCTGCCATGAAAAAGTTGCTGAATTTCTGTCAGTAGTAAGCTGACAGAAATTTTTTCAGCCATGCAGAATTTGTTTATGTGTAAAGAAAATGCATGGAAAGTTTTTTTAATACCTGTCCAAAAAAAAGTTGTTATTGGCAAATATTGAAGTTTCTGATATTATTTTTACTACAATTATTGTTTGTTAGACTCATCTTATGCTAAACCCTTCAGTCATCATAACAACTGTAGATTTCACTCAATTTTTTTGTCTTCAGAGACCAATGCTGTGATCATAAGCAGTCAAAAAGCTTTGTAATCCAATTTTAAGAACCTTGTCTTTTATTTTTATTGCATGGGAACTAATCTGAAGATGGGGTTGCCTCATCTTAAAATCAGGTGGTGTGCCCTCTAATGATTGAGTGCAATTATGGTGCATCAAATACAGGAATTCCATCCATCCATCACCTGATATTATGACAGTCACTTTGGTTATCCACTAATCAGGTCCATCTTACTGTATTATAGCTGACCAGAATTCTTAGCATTAAATATCAAGTTTTGCCATAAAACATTTTTGTAATGTTAAGCTGTGGGCTGTGTTATCCAAGCATAAATCGCAAGTGCAGAAAATTCACTATTAATTGTTCAATGACATGGTTTGCAATATGTACTCTAGAAGAACAGACTTTTCTTGCTAAAGAGCTAATGGAAAAACTAATTATTGAATTAAATGCTATATTTTTGCAAGATTTTTCTTTTAAATTTAAAATGTACATTGTTTTTTTTTTTTAATTTAGAGCTATAGGTAGATGGATTGGTATGCATAAATTTAGATTTCTTTAACTTAATGCACACTTTATTTCAAACCAGCAATTGAAATATGCTTTTCCTAGAGAGTTTATGGAAATGTTATAGGAAAATATCAAGAGACCTCTTTAACAATTGGCTTAAAGCCCTGTGTCTGCCATTTGCAAATAAAGTTATTTTTCTTTCTTTTTTTTTATGTACAAAAAGTTTAATGGGATGTTTCTAAAAATTACTTAGAATTTATTTTACTCTTCTCAAATCAATTAGCCTAAATGCCAAATATATTTGAATAATAATAAACAAATATTTTAATGAAATCCTAATTTTCCCCTCATAATTTGGTAGACACCCTGTTGTATCTGTGACAAGCAAAGAAAGAGTACAAATATCATGTGACACATGTTTTAAAGTGATGTATAATATGCTAAAGAACTGATGATTGAGTGTTGTTAATTAATGTTAATGATTGTAATGTTTGTATAGAAATATATTGGCTGTTATTAATGTAAAGGCACAATTAAAATACTTTTTAAGTTGCTAGTAACATTTTATCACTGAAAGCATTTCGTTTTATGCTCTATAATTTATTTTATTTTTGTCTATGTATAATACAATGCATTTTCTCAGAAGTTATCTTTTTGTGTTAACATATTTTCTTGTTATTTGTTATTCTTTCTTTATATACTTAACACTACAACTTTTTCATTATTTGTAAGATATTTGTACCATGCAAAATATTTTATATTATTATTAAGAACATTAAAATATTTTTTATACCACTGATGTGAATGATTTATTTATTTTTAACTTAAAAGCATTTTTTATTGTAATATAAATGCTTTTATACTCATTTCATGCAATACATCAGTGATTGTTAATCTCTTTAGCAATATTGGTTTATCAGCATATTTAGGTTTTCTTCTGATTAAAATTTTTGAGAAAGTAAGAAAAAAAAATTGTTGGATAGTCCAGAAAAGTTAATTTTTCTGAACCATTCATAAAAATTGACTAATTTTTTTTCAAATAAATAACAGTTATTAAACAAAAAAGAGAAAAAAATCACTTTGTCTACTTCACAAATGAATTTTTGAATTTCTTACAATTGACTGTTTTTTAAGTGCTTATTTGATTTCACATATTTAATATTGTTATTACTCATAACATTAAATATAAAAGAAAAATAAATAAGCTCATTATATTAATCTTTTAAATAGTATTTATTTTAATAGAAATTTAAATCATTAAATACCCAATTAAAAATTTATCAATTATAATTTTTAAAAAAAATTATAATTGATCAATTTTTAACTGCATGTTAAACTATCTGTTTGCTTTTTTAACTCTTTTGCTTGGTGTTATGAACATGCTTTAAAAGGGTTGTTAATTGAAAAACCAGCTCTAATTAAATAGTTGATTTCAAAAATATTTTCTTCGAATTTTCTTTTGATTTGCTGATTTATACAAACTTCGATATCTAAATCCAATTCTTTTTCAGTGAATTTCCTAATTTGCAGTGGATAGTTCCTGCAATTTAATTTCATACTATTAGCATTATATTTGTTGTAAAAAATTAAGTGACTGGAGTTTTAATATTGTTCCTTTTTCGATCACACGTTTTTAAAAGAAAAGGAAAAAATTTCCAATATGAGCACTTCACAATCTTGAACTTGCTGATCCTGCAGAGAGTCCAGTTTCAATGTTAGGATGATCGATTTTAAATAACTGAGGTGCATCTTCTAAGTTGTACATTGTCAGCGATTTTTGCAAAATTGCTTTTTTATTAGTTTCTGTATTTCAAATGAACTTCCATGTCCTTTTTTTCTAAAAAATTATCTTGATTTTAAAAAGTTTTCTCACACTCCAGTAACACTTTTGGAATGACCATTCTTCTCAGATTTAGTAGATGGACTAAAGAGTCATATGTCTGTGTAATATCTTAATTTTTTTTTTAAATATATTAGCGATACTTTTTGAAATTTTATAAATTCAAAGTTATTTTAAAGAGTAAAAAATAATGTGACAATAATATTGATTACATTACTTACTTTTGATATGTTAGTCAAAGCTCTAAATCATTTATTTATAAATAAAACTACATTAAGGGTTTAAATTATTAAGATTAAATCAGATTATTATTAAAATTAAAAAAATACTGAATATCCGTTTTTAAAAGAGAAAATTAAGAATTTTGTGGCTAAAGTAACAAAGAACAAGTAAAAATTTGTTGAGAAAAATTTAATTGTCTCTTAAAATATTCATTTTTTTTTATACGCAGTTAGCTGTATGATTTTTTAATAAATGTATTCATTGAACGTTTAGAAGCAAAAATAATTTTATAAAGTCGTAAGTTAAGTAAATAAAATCTTAAAGTGACTGCATACATTGGAAGCCATTTTTTAAAATCTATCTTTAAAGTTTTCTTTGATATTTTATAATTAAATAATACATAAAAATATAAAACACAAATTTCTGTACAAATCTTCTTTTTTTTTTTTTTTTTAATTGACAACTTCGAAGTAAATTTCAACAAACTCGGACCAAAACGACTAACACTACACAAAATTCTAATGGAATAATCATAATCTTCTTTATGCTCATAATATAATTATCTTCAAAATAAACTAAAACCTAGGCGATAGATTAAAATGTAAAAAAGATTATAAAGATTTTTATGTTACAATATAGATGTTATTCTAAATTTCCCGTTTATTTTCTAATAAAAAAAAAGCTGTAAATAAAAAAGCATGCAATGTACATCAAAACTTTTACTTCAGGTAGTTAAAAATAGTATACAAAACATTCCCTGAAAATTTCATTAAAGTTTTTTTAATAATTTGGAGATATTATGTTAAATGTTAGCTAATTTATTTCTTAAAAATTATTTCGAGAAAAACATTTAAAGTTTGTAGTTACTGTAAAGAAAGTATTTCTCTTTTAGAAAATAGTTTAAAATTCTTCCCATTTATAAGTTAAACCTTCTTTTTCTTCATATATTGAACATTTAAAAAAAAAAAAAAAAAAAAAAAAAACTGAGCTCACGTTTTATTTCTGTTGACTTTTTTTTACGTGTTAAAGAATGTCTTTTTCAAACTGCAAATGCGTTCGTAATCAAAACACTTTAGATATTCTTGCGTACTAATACTAATATTCATTAGCAACTTATTTAGCTGGATTTGGGTTTTGAAATCTTTTAAGTGAGACATTACCACCTGACCACTGTAGGCCGCGGTGGCCTGGTGGTAAAGTCTTGGCTTCGGAACCGGAGGGCTATGTGTTCGAGACCCGCTTCCATCGAAGTACCATCGTGTAAGAGGGTCTGGTGCACATTAAATCCATCGGGGCCAAACGTCCTCCCCCTCGTGTGATGTGGAAGTTTGGAGAGGTGGGTACCAACTCAGATATCGTCCTCATAATCTGACCGCGGTTCAAAATTACGATATCCGTCCCAACATAGTCCTAGAGTTGCTTTAAAACAAGACATTAATATAACTAAAATCCATACAGACCGGACCACTACAACCCCAAAAACAATCCTTAGGAGAGGAATGGAAACTGAAAAAGATTAAATTTACAATCAAGGTTCGAACCTTGGTGTCATCCCAAAACCCTTTGGTTAAACACACCTTAAAAGTTGATGGGACTAATTAGAAACAATTTTAGTCAACTTCACTTTTTTAGAATGTAAGAATTTGAAGAGTAAAAAAAAAAAAAAAAAAAATCAAAGGGAACGTTCTCTTCTCGACCTTCTCCCAAACAAAATACTGAGGGAAACTGAGTACGTATTTTGGATGTGTTCTCATCTTCTGATTGGAACCAAAAATCGATATAGGCCTATTATTTGGTGACAGAATCAAATGTTATTCATCCAGATTGTTGGGTTTTTGAATGGTTGAATGGTACCCACGAACAGAAAGATCAACGGGATATCAATCTTTTAACTGATTTTGTCTAAAACATGATATTTATTTACAGTTGTGATAACAAAATTTATAAATCGAACAGAATTAAGAAACCGAAAAAATGGAAGATAATTTTAAAATGTTTATAAAAATCAGGAAAATACGGAGAATTTTAAGTTTCTTAGTTATTTTCCCTCCATTTAAAAAATGCCAATCTCTAAAGATTGCAACACTTCAAGATCGGAGTCAGCTTTCAGAAACGAAACAATACCGTTCGCGATTGTGTAAGGCGGAAACTTGCCCCTCTTCTAGTCTCCCCTCCCCTTTTTTTCCCCCGTATAGATCATTCCAGTTTCGATTTGCGGATCAGTTGTTCTTTTTCCAAGAGACTCCCAAATTGCAGCTAATGAGCATGCGGGAGACTTTGTAACTGCGTGAAAGAATAGAATGCATTCCTTTGGCTGGAATAGCAACATTTAATTTGCAGAAGCAGCGAAGTAGTTTTTAATTTACCATACTTGAGTTCATTGAACGGCTTGTTTAGTATTTGAGAAAAAGTGAATTTATTCAAAGTAAATTGGAGAATTTTTTTTAAAACAATGAGCTGCTCAAATTTAATATTGAAATGATAAAAAAAATCTATCCTGATTTTTCTGAATGGATTCGAGAAGTTCTGCAAAATTCATTTGTTGCGTACTGCTTGGTTTATAATAACCCTCAGTAAGATTGGAAAACGCACATTTTTTAGATAAAGAACAATCATTTAAAGCTGGCTTTATATGGGCATTAAGACTTGTTGCGCCTCATTCGTCCTTTAATGCATTGAATGATACATCGGAAATATTTTCGCATAGGTTCACTGAAAATGAAATAGCAAAAAATGTACTTTAGGGAGTAAAAAATGCCGTACCATATTTGGTACGAATTAGCTCTATGACATTGATGGCTGAAAAAACTTCAGCAGTAGCAGAAATTTATGTCTAAAATAAATGAATCATCAAAAATGAATAAATAAAAAAAGTAATCTTGCGTTGTAATTCTAGATAATAAATAAAGAAAAACTGTTTTTTTTTCTGTATGTAAATATAAACTTCTTTTGATATACCATTATTTCGAATAATGTTAAATTGTTGCTTCCTTTCCTTGTTTTTTCCACTCCAAAAAACCTTATTATATTATAACTAGCACATGAGTGCTATTAGTTTATTTTCTCGTACTGTTAAAATACATGTAATTTTTTTCTCAGGTTTTCAGTGGCAATCCTGATATATTTTGCGTACCTAGAAAATGTACACTGTAAGGCCCTTTTGTTAACAAATGGCACGGTGCTTTCATTTTCCTATTTATTTAAAATATATAGATAGCATGGAAAAAGTAATAAAATCTTTAAAAAATTAAAATTAATTATTCGTTAATGATTTTCTTGTTTACAAATCAAAATGTTTCATTATTTATGACATATGATATGAAAATAATAAATTTTAAATAAATATAACATTAAAAACTGTTATTTTATTCTACGTGTACAAAAGTCAAATGAAATATAATGCAAGTTAACTGTATAATAGATATTTCAATATATTATAAATAAATTGTTAATTATTTAATAATTAAATATAAGTACATAATGTAGTCCTAATATTTAATAATTCGCGTAATTTTTATTTTTTAATTTAATTTTGATTAAATCAAAAAATAAAAATTTAAATTTATTTTAGTTTATATTTAAAATTAAATGGAAGGGGGTTGCTAAAATCTTTTAAACGTTCCGGAACATTAAAATTGCTGAGTTTACAGGGAATTAATGCTAATTGAGAGGATCATTCTATCATAAGTAATGTAATACAATTTTGTTAATTAACAAATTACCAAGAAATTTAATGGTTTAGATTCAAGAGTCGTCACGTTCATGCCGTCGCCTCTTCAGCGACAGAAAATCATCAAATGTGTGACTAAAGATGGCGCTAAATCTTTTCTTGTAATGCATTCATAAGCAAGTACATCTTAGAAAGCCTTGCTGCGAATTAATGGCTTTTCTTTTATTTGATCGAAACAGGTTTCATATAATCCAAAATTGGTTTGATTTTTCTTTATTTTCATTATGGCCATTGACCCTTAAAAGGTAGAACCATTGAGTAAGAGTTATCTTATAATTGATTTGTAGCGCAAAAATCGTGTTCTTCATCGCTAGAGTGCTCTTGCGAGCAATCAGATGAATACTGATTATTTTAACTTTTAAAGAAACCTCAAAGGAAACGATAATTTCGTGAGAAATGCAAGATTTCATGAGAAAAATGTTCTCCTTTTTCAATCAAATCTCTCTTTACGAGGAACTGTTTCTCAACCAAAACTTCTAGTTCTTATGCTTTCTTTTTAATTAAAAATTTCTTTACAATTAAAAAAGGGTTCTCATTAAATCAAGTGTACATTAAAACTTTGTTGCCTGTTGTCCAATTCCATTGTTATTGCTAGATGCAAAAGGCAGTTAGATAGTTTTTAATTTCCTTTTCGTTAACAGGTGCAAAAGATATATTTTATGATCGCAAACGATTTGTAAATGATGAATTTCATTTCCAACGATAATTTTTTCCGTGAATAAAATGTTCGTGTTCACTCAGAACACAATCGGATACTAATTTCCTTTTTATGGTTTTCGGGTAACTGTATATATTGCAAACGATGTGTAACTGTGAGCACAGAGAACTGTGTCCTTTTCTTTTCTGTGACTGTGTACAATTTGTCGTGCGAAATCAGATGATATACATTCCATTGCATAGCATTCTATATACAAAAGTTGTTTTATGAAAAATGCAGAAATAGGACTTTTCTATAATATTTTCGAAAAAAATTATATTTCAAAATATATAAAGTAAAATTAGTAACTTACCTTCTCCATTCAATTTTCGGAACGGTGGCAGCAAAAGTTAAGAAAGTAATCTTTAGGTATAGTAAAACGGTAGGCAATCTGACTGTGCTAAACAGATAATTAAAAAAACAAGGACAATTAAATCAGACAATTAAAATAACACGGATTTAATGTCAGACAATTTAGTGGAATCATGAATATGAGGTAATAAAAAACGATTGATCTGAAATCAAGTATAATCAATATTCTCGGCAAACAAACTAGTCGCCACAGGCGAATAATTATAAGTAAAGATAAAGATTTTAAAGAAATTACAATTTCATTTAAATTTATAGACAATAAATATTCATAAAATTCAAAATTATTTTAATTGAAGGGAGATCTAGTCTTCTCCAGGGTATCCTAGTAAGCATGTTATATTACTTGTTTTCTTGACTTACTTCAAATTTAGCTACAATATTATAAATAACACAATGTGATAACTTAGCATTTCAGCATAGCGCTTAGCGCTCTCTGCCGATCAATTATTTTGATTTCATAATTGTTCTTTGTAAGCCACTACTAATCTCATCAAAATCCTTCATTTCTTTAAAATAGCAGGTGATACTTTATTTTATGAAAAATATGATAATATATTTATTATAAAAAATCTTTCCACTTGGTCAAAAAAAAAAAAAAAAAGAAGGTATGCCAGTTAAAATCTGTTATGTTTCAAAAACTACCGCAATTACATTGCTAGATTACCAAGTTGTTTGACTATTTCAGTAATTTTCAACGTATTTTAAAATATCACTTTTCGGATATATGAAGCACTGTTTAGAATATTAATCAATGTTTATAGAAGCTATTTTGATAAAGCTTATTTTTAATCATCGTATACGAGTATTTTCACTTGGAAATGAGCAAAAATTCTTTCTGAGAAAGAAATCTTCCACTAGAAGTTTTTTTTTTTTTTTTTTTTCTGTATTCTGATATAAAACAAAAAATATTCTATTAACTTTTTTTTTTTCATTTCTAAGGTAATTCGTGTAATATTGAGCTTTTCTCCATTTGCTTTTTATTTCAAGTCAAAATTGTTATAAAATTATACAAGGACCCTCTGCACTAATGCAAATGTACAAACATACAGAAAATAATAGTTTGATTGTAAATTTACAAGCCATACATTTTTTAATATAAGTTCATTTCACATTTGGTCGCACAATTTCTAAATTTGCAACAATCTATTATAATCTACACTTATGTAAAGCTCAATGTGTGTGTGTATTGGCGCTCTACAGGCCAGATAGTTCGACCTACAGCTACCAAATTTGGAACATGCATACCTTGGAGGGCCGGAATGTGCACCTGGGGTCCCTTTTTTTAAAAATTTTTAATTAGAATTTTAATTATTAATTAAAAACTAACTTCCCACCAAAAAATCTTTTCATTTCCCCACCGCCAAATGAGTAAGGCTTCAGTTTATTTTTTCCCATGTTAACGAGGATAGGCTTAACATATTTTCGGCTGATTATTTCAAACGATTCTGTTTGTTTTCTTAGTGTTGATGCATTTAAAATTAAATATTGTTAATTAATCGATCTTTCTGATTAATTCTGAAGTACTTTTGAATTAAAATAAAACAGAATAAAGGAAATTAAAAATTTCTAATCTGCGTAGCGTTACCCCAACTGGCGTAGAAAATTCACGTATTTGCGTTACCATAATTGGCGTTGAAAATTCACACATGCGCATTGTGTTCTGATTGTTGACAACTCTATTTTCAACGGATACGGACTTGGTTTTGAAGGCTTAACATGTTTCCGACCGATTATTTCAAACAATTCTGTTTATTTTCTTAGAGTTTCATGCATTTAAAACTAAACATTGTTAATTAATTGATCTGTTCGTGATGAATCTGAGAAAATTCTGTGGAAAACTTCTTGAAATATTACATAAATTAAGAAAGATATTCTTTAGTGCCCATAAGGTTTAAATACTCAGCCACTCTGTTTTCAGTACTCATATTTAAAAAAATGCTTCGTTTCAGTAAAAAATGTTCTTATATTAATTGCAATTTAACCATTTTTCCACTTTAATTTAAAGCATAAATTCTAAGGGAGCTAACAGAAAATTAGAGAGATACATATTACGTTATGGCTGAATGCCTTTATAATATGAATGAATTATATGATTATCAAAATTTCAAGCTTTAAAATATTTTGATGAAGAAGCGATTCAAATAGGAGTTACATAAAATATTTAATTATTAAAATTTTAGCGAGCATTGAGATTGGCGAACCGGCTGGTCGCCAAAGGCAGTTAGAAATTAATGAATGGGAGGAGAGATTCTACCTCCTAAAAGGTGCTAAAAAAAACTTTTCGGTGGAAGAAGGCAAAAACAAGTAATTTGAATTCCAGCATAATTCCGGATAAAAATACTTCTGGTATAATTTTAAAAATGTTGAATGAATAATAAATTTTTTCAGTAAAAAAAAGTCTTCCCCTGCGCCTTTATTTTCGAAAGCGATTGCAAAATAAAACTCAGAATACCTAACCTCAGCAACTAGATTGATTTCGCCAATTTTCATCCCAATTAATTTCGCTACTCTGTGAGCATAGTTGAGCAATTACAATGTTCTTTCATTATTATGAAATCATAATGTAAAAAAACTATTTTCTTTTATTTGGACAAGATGTGTTTCAACAAAATTCTTCGACGTACTTAGTTGTCGAAGACATTTATTATTGACAAGAACAATTTAATCATGTCATTTTGTTTTAATGAACTACATTTTATCACAACAAAAATATAATAAAATTATAGTAACAATAATATGTATTGAACAATAATATGAACTCAAGGAATCCTGGAAATTATTTTCTACACAATTGCATCGTTGCTCTAAACATTTTAATTCCATTCTCATTCTTAAAAAAACATTCAGTAATAATATTTTGATTTTATTCATTTCCAGTTATTTGTTTCCGATTTTTATCTCTGCATGATATTATTGCCGTGTAGGAAAATAAACGAGCAGGACCCTTATTTCCTACTTTCTTATTCGAAGTACACAAAATAAACGTCACAAAATTCGGACGATATTTTGACGAATGTCCTCTTTTCAGACCTCTCTGAATCCAAAAAATACTTTTAAAATTGTGTATGTCTGTCAACATGATAAATTAAAAATTCTTTGAGCTGGATGGATGAAATTTGGTATATGGCCTTCAGAATAATTTTGTAGATTTCTATGAAATGTTCAGCAAATTCCATCCATTAGAAGTCTATTTGTCTGGCTATCCGAATACAGATGAACACAAAGCTACAAAATGTAAAGATCTTGATAGATGGAATTTGACATGCAGATTTGGGACCTAAAGTTCAGATTCGTATCAAATCCGGAACCAAAACCACCAGTAGGTTAACCATGTATTGGTCTATACTTTACATGCAAAGAAAGGCGATAATCCAAAAATGTAACAATTTAAGTAAATAAAATTAATTTTAGCATCTGAAGTTCCTACTTTTATCGAATTGTAGAGACAAATCTGTCGGAAAGTTAACTGTCTGTTGGTCTATTCTTTTGCAAGCATGTAAACAAAATAATTTAAAAATGCAATGATAACAAAGAAAATGATAATAAATAAGTGAAATTTGGTGTGTAATCTACTGATTGCAGTTGCAATTTTATGTCAAATTTCGGATTCAATGGGTAGAGCAAAAAAGTCTTCCTAAATGCGTATTTTATTTTCTAGTATTTGTGTATTAAACGCATGCCAACGATTAGTTACCAAAAATATCACCAGATGCATTAAATTCAGCAAAAACTAGATTCGGGCCAAAGATCAATATTTCATAGCTCATGAATGTTTTGTATATAATCAATATTTAACAAGGGGCATGAATTAATACATAGGTACCCATTATCTTTAATATACATAGCAAAGCAAACAACTTCCATGTGTGGGAATTAGAAAGTAAAAATAGGAACATTCGAAGTCTTCACGACCTTGTACAAAATCTACAATTTTAAACGGAGAGGAGGGAGGGTAGCATTTATGTTAGAGAGGAAAGTTGGGAGGCGACCTCTTCCGTTGGTTTTTGCTCTTATTGTTTTGACTTCGTTGTCATAATTTTTTTTTATTTTATATTGTTGTCATTGCAAAAATTTAATCTTTTGAGAAGAGTATGGATAAGATCCTAACACTAATGTAGACTAAATATTGTCGAATAAAAAAAAACTATTTTTGCTGAAATCATTCAAACAAACATGAGCATACTGTGAAGAATGCTATTTTCGATTAATTATATATTTAGCTGAAGACTGGAAAATCATATTGAGTGTGGTATTTATTGCTGTTCTTTATATGATTGAATACCTTACCAAGAAAGGAGAGAAAAACAAATGGAAAAAAAAAACTTACTGTTATGATTTCGCTCGCATTCACCCTGTCAAAAACAACGTCGTGTGAGTTTTGAATTTTAAAAAATATATCGTCGATTGTATTTATACCAGATTGCCAATATCCTCTACGCTTTTAAATTATTGAATGTGTGAGGAAGGTATGATCTTAATGTTTTATAAAATAATAAAAGTTTTTTTTTAATTTCAAAATTGTTCAGAATAGTCATTAAAAATTCAATGTCTGCCATGCAGTTTAAATATTAATAAATAGCTGGAGTAGTCTTACCAAAACTTTCTGGCATATTCTCTAATTAAGGTCTTATCATCTCCTGAAGCACAAAATTACGGACCTTGGAAAAGGCCATTGCTTGCAAATGTTTTGCTTGGCATAGCTATGAAATATAGATCTTTGATGTGGATATAACATTTTTACAGAATTTATCGTAAAAATATGTATTTTGAAACTTTTTTTTTTTGCTGATTGAATGAAACCAAAATTGGATGGAACAACAGTTGCAGTCATAAGATAACATATCGAATTTCATTAAATCATTCCGTTTATGAATTATCGCTTTTATATATATGTCAAAATACAGATCGACAGAGGGTCAACCCTTTCTTAAAATCTCATAAGATTCTATATTTTAGAAACAAAATTTGCGTACCGAATTTTATTGACTAAACTCTTTGCTTTTATAAATTATTGCCTTCTCTTGTAATCGAACATCCAGATAGACAACTTGTGAATGGATTTCGTTCAAAATTTGAATAGAAATCTATCAACTTGGGAAGTTTATATACCAAATTCCATCATTTAGCTCAAACGTTTTTGAGTTATATATCGTGTTCACAGACGGACAGACATAATGCCAAAATGCGCTTTTCGAATTCAGGAAGATCTGTAACTTGGAGATTCATAAAAGTCTCGAGTTCAAATTTTTTGACGATTACAATATTTCCTCTATACATCGTATAAGAGAAAACAAAAATGTTTTGTCTCCTTTGATAAGAATATAAATTATTTAAGCAAAAATGTAAAAAAAGAACATTCACGTGTTTTTCAAAATTCCATTCCCGACATATGGAGAACTTTAGCAAGCATCGAAATAACAGGCGAAAAGAATAAAAAGAAAGCAAAAGAATGAAACGAAGAAAAGAAAAAAAATAGCAATAATTATTAAAACTAAATAATAAAATATGCATTTTATTAAGGAAAAATAAAACAATGAAATATTGCCTTTAAAAATTAGTGCATGCGTAAATAGCACAAAAATATTTTGGCACGATTATTTCCCAATTTCAAAATTTATTAGAATGAGAACAAAATGAAATAAAAAAATTTTGCAAAGAAGGTGAAATTAAAACCCTTATGGGAAACTGATTTTGACCAATTAAAAAACTAGGAACTGCAGTTTAACAATCTATACTAATAAAACTGAGCTAATTTTTCTTATTGCCAAAAGAAATTCAAATAACTCAAAGATTTTCTTCACATATTGTTTCCAAATACTATAGCGAGTTCGCAAATTGTACAGACTAAGTCTATGACAAAGGATACCGACGTGCTCTGATTGGTTTAAGCCTTGGCATCTTTTTGGCAAAACATTGCCAAAAGATACCGAAATATATTTTTATAAAAATAAATAAAATTTGGGAATTTATTCCCCCCCCCCTCTATTTTTTACGGTTAACATGTAATATTAATCTGGAACACATATACAGCAGAAAAGATGAAATCCTGAAACCTAAATTCAGGAAATATAAAAATTACAATTTATTACAAATATTTTTTGTATGTGTTTCTTCTTAATATTATTTTGATATAACTAAAAAAATTAGCTACGAAATCACATATTCCATTAAAGCTTACATATTTATACGTTAAAGCTTACATATTTATACGTTAAAGCTTACATATTTATACGTTAAAGCTTACATATTTGGGCATTAAGTAATCATCTCCCCATATGTAGTTGATGGGAAAGTAACAAACGTTCAGCAACAGGCTTCAATGACTGCATAAATTATCTAATAAAGGCACGAAAATCATCGAAAAATAAGAATTATTTAATTGCTGTAATATATGTTGATTAATTACTTTTATTTAATTTTTATACTTCTGTGCATAAACAACATCATTTACTTGTATTACTAGTATTATTAGTAATATTTATTATTAATAATAATAATTAGTATTAGGAGTATTACTAGTAATATTTAGAGAAAACAATTATATCAATAAAAATTAGATTGTGTTGATATTCACTCGTATCTTCCATAAAACTAATGAAAGGTACAAGGTTTGAGCCAAATAAGCGAAAACTAGACTATTATGAGTGCAAAACATGCCAAGAGATGCCATGGATGCCAAAAGATGCCAAGAGATGCCAAAAAGATGCCAAGGCTTAAACCAATCAGAGCACGTCGGTATCCTTTGTCACAGACTTAGTCTGTACAATTTGCGAACTCGCAATACTATAAAGCATAAGGAAAGTTTAAATAATGATGATTTGCAGACATTTCACCGAAATTTTTATTCACCGTTGATGTAAAATGATGTGATTTTATAAACACGAATTTAATGAGGAAAAAAACTAATTTTCTGCAATTTTTAAAAATCGTTTGTAACCTCTGCAATATTTTGATGAAATAGAAGATATTCAAATTCTTTAACACAAAAAATTTTCCCGGCTATAATTAAAAATAAATTTGCAGATAATTGAAAGATTTTTTATATTATCTAAAATGTTTAAAATAGTACGGAAAACCAATGAACCATTAGCTCATCTCCACCTACTGATCCGGTTTCGATAATTTTGGTTTCATATTAAAGTTCGTGACTCCGAAATATGCCATCAAGGATCGTCCGCCTTTCTGCTTCATACTTTTTCGAGGGAAACTGCGTGGTGCATTCTCTTCGCAGAAATCTTGCGAGACAGTTCGCCATCCAAAACCACTAGATTGATTTCATTTGAAAGCTCATGGCCCTTAGATAAATCACCAAAAGACAACTTGCTCTTTTTGTGTGTGTGTGTGTGTGTGTGTGTGTGTGTGTGTGTGTGTGTGTGTGTGTGTGTGTGTGTGTGTGTGTGTGTGTGTGTGTGTGTGTTTGTATATTTGTTTCATATGCTTATTAATATCAATATATGTATGTATGTTTGTGTGTAGATATGTAAAAATTGTTTAAATAAGTACATTAGATAATTTATTTAATGACTGTTACATACGAGCTCTGTCACAAAGAAAGTACAGAGAAATAATGCTTTAAACTATCTTTCGGAAACGAACAGCAGTTAGAGTAGAATACCATTGATTTAATATGGAATTAATTTGATCTTTGCATGATTATTGATGATGATAGCCAATTTTTGTTTCACACGGCCACAGCAATTTCGTCATGTTTCAGAGTTCTGAGGCTGTACAATGGGATTACAAGCGTCTCAACATCATAATTTAGAATAGCAAATTATAATTTGTAAAATTTTGGAAAAGATCAAATTTAATTGAACTACAGTAGACAAGCGCATAATGCTCTAGCTCTAACGAAGGCTTTCGTTTAATTTTTGATCAAATTTAATTTTAAAAAATAATATTTAAATGAATTATGGGGAATGGAGGGATTTAATAGAATTACATCGATAGTGCCTTTCTACTAAAGATATATTTCTTTAATTTTTCAATATTTAAGGTCGAAAAATTTTCAGAAATGTCAAAAGTGTAACAAATTATAGCTACCTAGATTCAAAACAGGAATAATTTTGACAAAACTTTAATCCGGTGTGGTTGATGCCTGGTCTTTTTAAAGATGAGAATTTTGAGAAGACAATGAGAATACCCATTGTCTATTACAGCTCTAGGTCTTTTTATAGCGCTGGGAACAGCTGGATCATAAGCTGGCCTGTGTAACTACCCGTTGCGAATCTGGGGTAACTTTTTGAAGCACTTAATTGATGTTCCTTTGATAAATTCCGAAACAGGTTCAGTTTGGAGATCATTACGCAGTAATATGCTTCTCACGTACTCGAGGGCATAAACAATCTATATCAGGTATTTGTTTTTAAAAACTTACAATTTCTTAATGTTACCTACCAAAGTGGCTCCTCAAATTCGGGAACAATGTTTCAAGGTCTTGTAATTGATTTGTAGAACAGGAGCTCGATTCTAATCTTGAGCTTATTTTATCGAGTTTAATTGTTGAGTTTAACACTCGTTAATGTAGCTTTAGTAAGGGCCACTTTAATCTGAATATTAAAGATTAATTTTGCATCTAGAACTAACCCTAACCCTAGGTATTCATATTCATTTACTTAGGAAATAGGTTGGCCTAAAATTTGAATTCTAATTGGGCTAAGAACGGAAATTTTCCATTCTCTTTCCTTCTTTTTTTCACTTTCTCTCTCTCTCTTTTAATAAAAAGAAGGCAGGCAAATTTTTAATTTCATGAGAAATAAATATATATTGCTGAAATTGGTAGCGTATTGGATCGGGCTGAATCTTTGATTTTGATTTTTAATTATATTATTTTCGATATATTGATGATGGGCTAATAGTTGGAAAGCGGCTAGTGCTATTTTAAAATATATATACATAATTATATACACTGATTTAATACGTGATAACTGACTTTCAACAATAGAAGACAATCACGTGATCAAGTATTTGATGAAACAGTGAAAACAGCATGAGTTCCATTGATAAAAATGAAAATATTGTTGTGAAAAAGAAGTATACCTAAAAATATTTTTAAAATTAATTAAATCTAAACTAAAGAATTTTTAGCAACTAAATTGACATCATTGAAAAAAATTCAACTTTAAAATGGTGTAGAAATCATTTTAAACATGAATATTTACCGAAATTATCTCAGAAAAAACATCAAAATCTAGCTTAATTTTTAATTAATTAAAATTGTAAAAAATCGCTCCTCCGAGGTGCACATTTTTATTTTCCAAAATAAAGCTGTGACGAATTTGACAGCTCTAGGTCAAAAAGTCTGGCCTGTAGAGCCTTGACACACACACACAAGCGCAAATATACACACAATCATTTTAGCATTAACAGAGATATTTTAAATAGTTTTTTTTTCAGAGTTGGCAGTCGCAATGTTTTATTAAATTTTGTTTATTCTTTTAAAAATTAAGAAGAGTTACGGTGAACAGTTAGCTTTCGGTAGATTTTAAAAATCTTTTTATGTAATCAGTAATTTTCAGTGTAGCTCGAAATTTAAAAATCATTTGACGGAAATTATTATCTTATTTATCTTATTTCTTATTTATATTAAGAATAAAATTGCAAGCGATAAGAGTTTTGATAAATGTTATATTTTATATAAAGTAATTCTGCATTAAAATATTTCAGATATTTTTAAAACAATCCTTTATTTACGTTCCATAGGCATATTGTCGAGGGTTAAAATTCAATAAATTCCATCTCGAACAACGCCGGGTATATGTTTATGAATGAAATAACCTGTAAACAAAAGCTGTTTTAGAGAAATTGCTTGATGGGGGGATTATATGAAATTCCACCTTAAAATGTTGTGGTTCTTTTATATAAAACTGTTCCGAGTTTACGATTTGTACGTACACTTCAATCTAATTGAAATTTGTCGTCGAAAGCCGTTAATAACCGTAGTAACGTCCTTATTAGGCTGTGGAACATGGCTCCCAAGATTTATGCTCAACTTGCCGTCTGGCGCTATTTGTAAGTACGCTGACGCCACGCCTAACAGAAACATGCGACTTTTTTTTTTTGCCTCCTCATGTTTTGTTCATTCAAATTTCCTTACAAAGAAAACATTCAGAGTAAGCATTTATGCATTTTTTTGTTCGTGTGTGTCAGTCAGTCGACTGTTTGATTCAAATCTAGGTTGTTAGAATTATAGTCGGAGGAAGGACATAAAAAGCATCTTTAAGAAAACATTTGTATTTTTTAATGCTCACACAGAAAGCTATTTTTAGTCTTTCGTTGAACTTCTTTCTCTAATTTGTAATCGATACTTCTTCAGAAACGGATGTTTGAAATAAAAGCATTAAGTTTTCTTGATACGTTGTACGATCTCATTTTTTTAGAGACTTCAGATTCTGCTGATTATCGAAAGATCAATAATAAAATTCATATCCTTTTTTTTCAAAAAAGAAAAAAACGATACATTTTTATTTTTTTTTTTTTGCACACATATAGTTTATAGACTTTTCTTTATATAAAAAGAACTTTTAATGTTGTTAATAAGTTTATAATATAAGACTAAATAAATAAATCTTTTGAGCTTATGTTATATAAATGAAGAAAATAAATTATCAGCAATGGAAATCTTAACTTGCTTAATATAAATGAATAAATAAAATGAAATCTTTTATGGGGTTTTTTTTTTTTTTTTCATTCTTAACATAACATATTAACATTTTAACTGTTCTTAGGAAAACAGAGAAGATTTACATGAATTCCTTCCTCCAAATCACATTATTGCAAAAATTATCGTTCTTAAAATTAATTCTATAAATTAATGGTTCATAATTTAATCTGTGTCAAAAATCGAAACCAAGCAATTAATAATTATTATTACTTTCCTTTAATTCATTCACAAAATTCAAAAAATATTCGAAATTATAAGTTATAAGTTCTTTATCATTGCAAATTTTTAACTCAATAAACAATTTTTACTTTTATTAAATTAACTCATCACATTTTAAAAATGATCGAAATGTAAAGAGTTTCGAATTATTCTTCATCATAGCTGAATACCGAATTTTTCATCGCTGCTGTTGTCAGAAATTTTTAATCAGTAAAAGAAAGATAAGGACGTAAAAAAAAAAAAAAAAAAAAAAAAAAAAAAAAGCTGCGATTTCAAAATTTATAAGAATAATGTTTTAAAAACCGAAGGAATATATTCATAATAATCAATAATTAAAGCAAACGTCTAATAAAGGCAATTATTACGATTGTCAGAGTATTTTTCTCTTAAATTTATTATTATTGATTGCCTTAGGAAAGCAACTGATCTTTCATAGTGGCTTCTTTATAAATTCTGTTTCGAATATAATTAAATGGGATTCTAAACAAAATTAATTATTCATTTGCTTACATAGCCTCACAATTATTCTTTACATTTTCTAAGAAAAATAATGGATAGATCGTTAACAATATTTAATAGAGATATGCAGTTATATATGAAAACTAATTATACCTTATAAAAGTCGTAGTATGCACTCATGATATTCAAAAAGGCTTATCTTTGTAGGAATGTCTAACCTTCCACATTAAAAATTTGAAAATGACTATATAACTATTAGTAGTTGAAACATTTCCTTTTAATAGTTATATAGTATTCACAGTTTATGAGATCTTTTTGAAGTGCCTATTAAAAAGTTGATGAGAGACAGATGAAATTGTCTTGCGAGAGTCTTTTTCACTCATGTAGTTATGAAGTTTTAAAAGTACTATATACAAAGTACTCTATCGTACGATATATCAGAAAAAAAAACAGCAAGTCGCAATTGCATCATAAATGTTCACATCAGTGATGGATATTGTCATTTTCAATGATGTATTCGTCGACCAGATTAGTCTCAATAGAGAAGTATTTTTATTCTTAAAAAATGAACTGAGGAATGTTTATGATCCTGAAAAATTATACATAGGACTCCATGAGAGGTAACTTTTGTCAAAGCATCCATATTTTGCTCTTTCTTACTTCAAAACATCAGAAAATACATTAGCAGGATTGAATAGATTCAGTCGGAAAATTCTCTTTGTAGACATTACAATTAAGTCTCTGTGCTGATTCTCAGCTAATTTTCATCTAGAGAGAATCTGGAATTCATTATCGTTTCTTCTAACATCCGAGAAAAGCTGCTGTGCCTGATAGTAAGGTCTTGCTTTCGGGACTGGCTGCTTCCAGATTCAAAACCCGGTGACACAGAAGAATTGTCATGCAAATGTGCATGCTACATCCGTCGGAGTCGAATTTCATTTCTCAGGTGTCCTTTCTCAGTGGAGAGAGAGTGACAGCTCAGTCCAAAATTGTCCTAAAAATTTTTATCAGCCTTTATCTCAATTTTATCAGCTTTGTCCAAAATAGCCGTAAATTTTTTTTTATCAGCTTTTATCCAAATTTTATCAACTTTCTTCAAAGTAGCCCTAAAATGACTTTTCAAAATAGAAAGTAAATGTAACTAAATTAAAATAAACTGGAACCAGTATTCGAAAACGGGACAGGCTTGACAATGAAGGCATCAAGTTTGAATAGCCATCGTATTGCTCAATAGGAAATTTCTTCATGTATCTGAAAGAGTTTTCTGAGTACTCATACGCGTAGGAATGAGATCTTATTTTCCTATGTTTGACTTCCATGTTTCATACAAATTTCTATTCAAGAACAGCATTTGAGCCTCAATCTATTCTCCAAATTTCAACACTTGATTTTCGATAGTACATTTAAAGTGTAAGAGATTGACATACGTGGTGGTAGATATTCACTGTCATTCAATATCAAATTTGGATCCACCAATCCCAAATCGCGATAAAATACTTATTTTTCAATTATTTGAATACAAACTGCCATAAGTGACAGTCTTATTTGAACGAATATTCATTTATTTTGTTTCACTTTCTTCGAAATAATACAGTTTTACATAATTTTACATATCATGTTTGTGTAACATATGCATTGGAGTCCTTCGCTGCAATACCCCAAGATTGAGTTTAAACTGTATAGATAAATTGCAAGTTGTAATGTGTGCCCGATTTCTTTAGAGAAATTCGAAAATGTATTTCAAGGAAAAAAATTTATCCGAAATGGCAGCGTGATCCAATTACTCATTCGAAACGTAACACATTATATGAATAGCAGCATGTATTAAAATTTTACTATGAAAAGTTGCAATGCATTCGAATAACATAAGAAGAAACCCGTTTTTCTCTGAACACGCATTTGTTTGTAGAAAAATAATACTGTTTTCGGAAACTATCCATTATTTTTAATATCAGAATCTGATCGTTCAAACATCAAAATGAGTAATACAACGGATTATGAATGGGGAAAAATTAACTTTTATCAATGCGTTGCCATCATGTTGACAAAAGCTCAAATTAAAACATAAGTTAACAATCATTGCAAATTAAACATATAAAAGTGAAATTTTCAACACGTGTCTTTATGAAATGAAATAAATATGAAAAATGATATTTTCTAAAAAGTAAATGCAAGGAAACGTTTTCTATGATCTTTTACAGTACTAATACAATGAAACAGTTTTATTTAAGACAAAAGACCGTTTTCTATGTTCTTTTACAATACTAATACAATAAAACAGTTTTATTTAAGACAAATACAGTTTAATATGTACAAGATATCTACTTTAATCGGAGCCAATAGCTAATTTGAAATCCTTTAGTAATAAATATACATCTTCTAACAGATGGTCTAAATGAAATAAATAACTATATTTTATGTAAATAGAGTCAATAAATGCTGCTGAATTGCGAATTTTAAATTTTTACATATATCTTCTGCCCTGTGAATCATAATTAAAAATAAATATTCTTGAGATGCTAATGTCTTAAGCAAAAATAGTTGCACCTCAATCAACTAAATCAATCACTAATGCTGTTCGATTAATGAAAATTTGAATATCACGATTCTATAAAAAAAAGGGCGATTTTAGATTATTTCATCGGCCGTCTCAAAGAAGCCAATAATCTCGCACGATTTCTAAGAGCGATTGGCCTAGATTATAAAAATGTTGATTGTTCTAAAATTGTAATATTCAAAACTTAATAAATCTGACAGATTTGACATGCAGAAGATATGTATATTTATTTATTTATTTGAAAGTTGGAGTGCCAAGAATATTTTGCAGAATATGATTCCTTAGAACCAAAGGACTGTCTAACATTTAAACTTCATAATTTTTAAGTATATTTATAGACCGTAATAAACTAATATGTTATTACTGATATCATTTAAATCCTTTTTGAAAGTAAAACTAAAAACTGCGTTTCAAAATGAATCCGTGAAATCTTTGTTGAATAATTCTTTGAAATATTATAAATTATGAAAATTATTTTGTAGTGCATATAAGACTCCAATGTCGAGTGACTCTGCTTTCAGTTGCCATATTTAAAAAAAAAAAAAAAAAGACATACTTCGATTTAGGAAAAAACGTCTTTATATTAATTGCAATTTCAACATTTCCACTCTAATCTAAAAACTGAATATTACGGGCGCTGATAAAAAATTAGAGGGCGATGAGTAGTACAATGAACAGGGCAGCTAAATGTCTACATAATAGTATAAGTGAATTATATGACTATCAAAATCTGAAGCTTAAAAATATTTTGCTGAAAAAAGCCTATTATGAGAGCAAGTTATACAAAATATTAATTGAACATTTTAAGCGGCAATAATACGGGCTCACCGGCTGGCCGCCAAAGGCGGCTAGTTATAATAACAGTACATGCAATTAAAAAAACATCAATTCAGGTAAACATAATAAAGAACTTTAATTTAAAATAGCTTAATTTCGAAAAATTTTGTACGAGAAAATATAATTGGGAAACAATAGTAAAATGATTGCTTACCTTTTAGTATTTGATACCGCCTTTTTGACTATCTTTTAAATATTCTAGGCAAACCATTTTCCGCGATGAAAACTGAAAATTGGAAATACTAAATTTTGAAATTGAAACATTATAAATGCTAATAATTCTTTAAATTTATTTGTGTTGTTTTTCTTTTGAAGCGTAAATAATCGTTCTCTGAACTTGGAAACCATTTGAAGCCTGTGAAAGTTTGAAATATTCAAACAAGCACTTCATATTTGTTTTTCAGTGTAAATCGCATTACATATATGCTGCTTACTTCTGCTTAGTACTACATTTATATTTATATATATATATATTTTCCAAACAGATCTCCATATTTTGCTTCAATCTCATTTGTAAATCTCCATATTTTTTCATTTATTTATTTTTTTGCACATTTTTCATATAAAGCAATTTTATATGGTTTTGTAAATAGAATATAAATTAGAGAGAAAACTTAAATTATCGCCGTAATCCTTCATTTTTATATCCTGTGTGAATGCTTGACGCCGGAATTGATAGTAAAAAAGAAAAGTAATAGTAAAAATACTCAAATATCTCCTTGAAAACGTACGTCATCTAATTTTTAAAAGCGGAATTTATATGTGCGTAGTGGAATAGCTTAACTGTTAAAGCGATTTTTATAAACAAATGATCTGACTAAATATGTTTATTTTGCTTTAAATTTCCTGTATTTGGACTCGAGTTGCTATTCCCCCGCCCCCCATCTTTTCTTTAATGATATTAAGGAGTTTTCCAAACAGGAGCAAAATGAAAAATTGGAACTGTTGTAACAACAACATTTGATTACTTCATAATTGATATTGATGATGCACTTGCCAGCACATATTAGAAGTTTATATACTTAACTGCCATTTAAAACTAGAAAGATGAGCATACTTTATCTGTGAGTACAAGCTGGAAGTAGAATTCTTCAATAGTTAATTATTTAGAAAGGAATGAAAATTTTAACACTTTTTGGAATTTTTGAAATATGAATTATTTATATACTAGCTGCCTTTGGCAATCAGCCGGTTCGCCAATCTTAATGTTTGTTAAAATTTTAATAATTAAATATTTTATACAATTCCTACATTAATAGCTTCTTCATCAAAATATTTTAAAACTTCAAATTTTGATAGTCATATAATTCACTCATAATATTATAAAGGTCTTCAGTTATAACGTAATATGTATCTCTCTAATTTTCTGTTAGCTCCCGTAGAATTTATGATTTAAATTAAAGTGGAAAGGATGAATCTGCAATTAATATAATAATATTTTTTTACTGAAAGAAAGCATTTTTTATATGATTACTGAAAACAGTGTCACTGAGCGTTTAAACCTTATGGGCACTAAAGAATATCTTTCTTAATTTATGTAATATCTCAAGAATTTCTCAAAAAATTTTCTCAGATTCATCATGAGCAGATCGATTAATTAACAATGTTTAATTTTAAATGCATCAAACACTAAGAAAGTAAACAGAATCGTTTAAAATAATCGGTCGAAAACAGGTTAAAAAAACTACTCAAAAAATGACGTACTTAAAACTATAAGCATATACAAAAAATATATAACTAACATAAATACAATTTAATTACAAAAGCATACAACTAACCTAAAAATAATTTAAATCAAGTCCGCATACGTTGAAAATAGTTGTCAACAATCAGAATACAATGCGCATGCTTGAATTTTCAACGCCAGTTACGGTAACGCAAATGCGTGAATTTTTCTACGCCAGTTGGGGTAACGCTGAGGGGATTAGAAAATTTTAATTTCCTTTATTCTGTTTTATTTTAATTCAAAAGTACTTTAGAATGAATCTGAAAGATCGAATAATTAACAATGTTTAATTTAAATGCATCAAACATTAAGAAAATAAACAGAATCGTTTGAAATAATCGGCCGAAAGATGTTAAGCCTAGCCTCATTGGCGTGGGGGAAAAAAACTGAAGCTTTACTCATTTGGCGGTGGGGAAAATGAAGATTTTTTTGGCAGGAAAGTTAGTTTTAAATTAATAATTAAAATTCTAATTAAAAATTCAAAAAAAGGGACCAAGGGAAAAGGGTGCACATTCCCGACCTCCAAGGTATACATGTACCAAATTTGGTAGCTGTAGGTCAAACGGTCTGGCCTATACAGCGTCAACACACACACATTGAGCTTTATATAAGTATAGATAGATAGAAGATAAGTAAATAATAAAAGTAAATACAATATTCTTAAAATATATTTTTATTAATATTCTAAAATGCGGATAATAATTTTTTAAATCAAAAATGGTGGCATCACAACAAAAAAATGGTGCTGTAAAAATACCCTAAACGAATTGAAATTTCAATCACACATATATTAATTTGTAATAAAAACCCAGTTTTTTTTTTTTTTTTTTTTTTTTGTATGTTATTTATTGTGGCTTTTTTCCTTGATAAGTCTCTTACATTTACATCTACTTTTTTACCACATATCTTTGATAAAAGAATATTTTATATTTTTAGTATGCTAAAAAAAGCGTGTTTTAAGAAAGTTTTTATTTTTATTAGTTTCTTCTTTTTAATCTTTAATATATTTCATAATTAGTTATAATAAGTATCATAAATTCTTAAAATAGATTTTTTTTCTCTAATTCATTATCAGATGGCGATAAACATATGCAATTTATATTTAACTAAAATTAATCAACCAACAAATAATTAAGCTCTAGAAATATTAAAATACTTTATTGTCGTCAGGAGTATGCAAGTTCACAAAATTTTAGAAAATTAGTATTACCAAGTGATGAAAAAAAATTAAATAAAAGAAAGACAGATTTAAAACGGAACAAATTTAGTCACTACTTTAATTTAGCCATTCAATTTTCTTTGAAAAGTATCATTTGCACAAATATATCACCAGTGTATCAACTTAGCGTCTGTCGATGTGTCCCAAACGTCAATAGAACATCGACCATCAAAGCGAATATTCAACCACCGTTACATAATACACTCATTCATTGCACCCACCCTTTCAATTATTCCTGACCCACCCTCAAATGAGGATAATCCACCAGATAAAACTAAGAAAGTTTCTAAAAATAAAGTGAAACGATTCTCTTGTGACTGAGAACGGTGCCTGAAAAAAAAAAGGAAAGGCAAAACTGTATCAAATGAAAGCAAATCCATTTGTGGCACCTCATAAAAATGTTTCCCGCTCTCAAAGGATTCTTTCAGAAATCGTAACTTTACGACGAGGTCCTGCTTCAGGACGATAGGGTGCAGCGAGAATTACTTTTTTTTTCTCCCTCTTGCCTCATTATTATTTTATTTTATTTTCGCTGGCAGATGTTTTTTTTCTTTCCGTCCTAATGTGAAGTAAGATTCCGAGTTCTGGCAGAGAATGATTATTCAGAAAAGATCTATGAAAGGCAGATGTCACGAAGCAGGAACAAATTATTCGCGAAAGCACGTTCTGTTTGGAATCTGCGTAAGAATTCACTAATGACTTCTACGGAATGGGTGATCTTTAACAATGCTCTGTTGTTTTAATGTTAACGCGTAGGTAAAATCCCATTCACGAATACATTTGTTTTTTTCAAGTTAAGCAGCTGATTCTTTTTTCCAGGAATAAGCAATGTAAAAATAGAACGATTTTTTTTTTTTTAATAATTAGCATACACACACAAATCTGGTTAGCTAAATTAGCATTTAAAATATATTTCCTTTCAATGCAATGATATTGGATTCAAAAAAATTCATACATAATTTCTGCGAAATTTTTTTAGTTTGGCTTTAGTTATAATATCACTGAAGCCATGTGAAAGTAATTTTGAAATTATTCTAGTCATTTTGAAAAGTGGTCAGATGATGAAGATGGCATCTGAGGAGACAACCATATTCTAATTTGAATACAGTCAGACAGGTTAATTCATTTACTTTCTTTGGTAAAGTTTAAACTGAATGCTAACAAATTTAATTTTAAAAAAATCAATTTGACTAGCAACATATCATAATAGTTCACAAAAGTGATAAAAATGGTGCACGTTTCTAAATAATCAACTCGGTTTACTGATGATTTTTAAATAATTTATTAAAATCCTTGAAATTTAAGCATTGAAATTTTTATTAAATTAGGAATTTTTCAGTCAAAACGGTCAGAATCAATGTTGTAGGTGTTTAAAAATCAATGTTGTAGATGTTTAAAAAGTGTTAACATATTAAATGTTAACACTTTTTTTTATACAAAGCATTTTATTGAGAAGAAGAAAGGATATGAAGCACAAAATGATAAAATCAATAAAGTAAAGGTAAAATAATAAAAACCTAAAATTAACACATCTTTAAAATGACAAATGAACTATACTTCAAAGTTAGAAAGAAAGTTTTTATTTACCATATAAGAAGTGAGGATGGAATTATCTTCGAACCGGCAATTTTGATAATTTAATCGATCCGGTACCTAAAATGTAAAAATAGCGAAATTTATATATATTTTTTAAATTCAAAATGCAGCAATTAGATAATTTTCTGAATTTACTATTTTAAGTAAATATAACTTAATATTGTATTAAAAAATGCTGTACAATTGCTGTTTCATAAGCAAGCTGACATGTTAAACTATCCATTTTTAACAAACGACTAGGATATTAAAATTTGTTTTTTGTTTAAATTTTAAAGTTTTGTTTTTTTGCTTAGCTTTGAAAAATATTATCTATTTGAATCTTTTTAAAATATGTTTTAACTATCTGCAATCCATAAAAGCGAACATAAATAAATTATCTTATTTCATATTACATTTATTTAATTTTTCTAATCAAAATAAAACCTCAATATAAATGTTAGTCTCTTTCAGCAGAAGCAATTTCATACTTAGAGTCAATTCCACTTTTCCCCGAATGCCAATTAAAATATTTTTATTTCAAAACTTCAATGTTTATTTTATCAAGTTTAATAGAGAATTCTTAAGAAATTTTGAAACATCTAATGCTAGGCACATAATCTAACAGTTAAAAGGTTCTGGCTTTTTTTTTTTTTTTTTTTTTGTCAAAAAAGGGGGAGCCTGACACAAATTACTAAACAGGACATTTTAGATTTTGATGAAATAACATTGCTTCATTGAAAACAGAGATTCGAAGAATTATTTGAAATATGTTATTATATGGATTTATAATTGGATAGCATTGCACTTATTAATGTTATGATATTGTACACTATTTTTATAAGCTTTTATAACTGCTTTTATGTTTAATTAGACAAAATAAATTTGGAAGAACCAAAAACAAAGATTTTATAAATAAAAGTGAATTGAGCAAATAAAAAAAATGTGAAGCATTTTAAGATTACTTGTTTTATAGAGTTCTATTTTTGATTCCAATAAATAGTTATTGGATTTATTGGATTTCAATAAATATTTCTCAAAGTTATTTCTATGTTGTTTTCATTAGAGGAACTTTAAGTTACTCCATAATATTTTTATTGCTATAATGATGGCAAGATAATGTTTCTTGTAATTTCTCTTACAATGCATTTCAATACTACAGCTTTTGCATGCACACATGGATATTATATGAGATTATCCGAAAAATTTTCTGAGGGTCAGTAACTGTCAAATGAAAATATCTTTATAATACATAAGTTAAACTGAGAGACTGATAAAATTATTCGATTTATTTTCCACATGATTAAAGTTTATGTAGGCAGGGGGAAAACAATCGCAAATTTTTACATACTTTGATTTATTTCTACAAGAAAAGTATTTTTTTTTAAAAAAAAGCACATATCGGTAAAATAATTGTTTTCTTCTAAAGACTTGACATTTGTTATCTACTATCATTTTTTTCACATATTTTTGTTGATACTGCATTGAAGGTGAATGTCGCTAAATTTGCAACTTATACAAGGTTACTTTTTTCTATAAATGTAAACACCTGCTTGCAGGAAGAATAATTTCCAAACAAGGAAATCATTTTGTTTGCAAATTTTCCGCAATTACGTAACTTATTGATAAATATATCTGTAATTTGAGCACTCTATTTTTTTGCTAAATTTTCTTTTTCAGCTGGAATCTAAATGGGTCTGGAATATTTTCATTAGAATATTGAGAAAAACAGAAGAATACAAAAAAAATCTTCCTTGAGAGAGAGAAAAACATTGCTTTTTTTGAAATATTGCTTTTTTTTGTTTATTTCATATTTTATTACTCATATTTTGACAAAAGAAATTTTCAAATGAATTTGATCTAAAACTACGCTAAATCAAAAATTTTATATATGTCTTTTAGTATAATATTTTATCGTCATATTTATTTATTCAAATTTCTTTTAAAAAAAGCTTACATTTCGACATTTACAATAAAATATTGCTATGTGTTTTAGATTGGTAACAGTTAAAAGAAAGCATATGAGTTGGCATGCGAATCAGACATGCATTTTGTAAAAATGTCAAACCTTATTTTTAATTCAAATTTCAATTTAAAAATACTTTATGATATAACATTGTAAACAAATAAAGAGAACTAACTTAAGTAATCTAGTGAACAAATAAAGAGAAGAATCGAAACTAAAGTGGAGAAATTCTTCAATTCAATATAAAATTATTATCATATATTACAAGCAACTCTTCTTCAATGTTTTCTGCTCCCTTTCAGATATCTAGGCTCTCTTGCTGGGAAAAAAGAAATTTTAGCTGACCTTTGCACGATAGTTATGAAATTAACAATATTTTCTGATTTTATTGTTTTTACATGATTATTCTTTTATTTTTAAACGTAAAAACAATGAGATATCATGAAGAGATAAGATCATAATTGCACTTCACCTATATTCAAAATTTAATGAATATAATTCAATATCGATCCTTTTATTTAAAAATTACAGTTTAATAGTTTGATAACTATTAAATTTAAAATCAATATTTTAGAATATTTTCCAAGAAAGAACTATGATATAAGAATATAAGAAAATATTGTAATAATATAAAGCTATTATGATATATAAAATAAATTTTTAGTAAATGAACAACTATTTTAAAAAGATAAAAGCCATACTTTGGAGCCAAAATTTCTCAGTGCGAACGAAGAATAATAAGCCTATAATTTCATAAAATGCATATTATGTACTTTATAATTATATTCCATAAATTTATATACATTTTAAAGTTTATGTATTGCATTGTCTTAGATATTGCATAGATTTATTCGAAACAATTGTAAGGATGACAAATTAATGAAATATAATATGTGGCAATAAAAACTGTTTAAAAGTCTAAAAAAATTGATGTAATAATGCAAACAATAGCTATTTGTTGGATTGATAATAAGAATGCTTTTCATCTTAAGAACTGAAAACCAACATAATGTATTGATAAATATAAGCCTTCTTTATTTCATTTGCAGTTCATTTCTCTTAACAAAAAATAAAATTTTAAATATTCTTGTATGATTTCCTTGCTTCAATACTTTCTTTTGAAAGGCAAAATCATTTTAGAGTTACATAAAATTAATTCCTAGTGGAACAAGATAGTAAATTATTTTTACTTTTATATTACTCATTATTCATATTATAAATTCTTAATTTAAGAAACCGTACAAATAATGTACAACAATTAAGCTACCAATAACATTTGGATTTTAATTAAATGTTATTCGCTTTCGTTCTTCCAAAACTTCAGAAGTAATTATATCTCCTATTCTCTTTAAATTATTTAGTTAGGAATTAACAATATCTACTTCTGAAGATTTAATTATTTCGGCTGTCCTCTGTCAATTAATACCTGGCTTCTGTAATAAAATTTAAAAACAAAAAATATTTCTTGTTATTGCCAAGTATGGTGCTGATTTTTTGCAACAACATATGATACTACTAAGCAACTAGAAAAAAAATTCTGTTTGCATATTTATCATTTGATCTTCTGATTGATTTGAATTCACAACAACATATGATGCTACTAAGCAACTACAAGTAAAATTTCCATCACAAGTCAAATTTACTTTGAGGGAGGGCATTCCAATATTTTGCCCAATGTCTGGGTATAATATAACTTTTTTCGCCATTACTGGTTTAAATATAGATGTAATTCAATAATAGTAAATATAGATGTCACTCAAGATATGGCATTATTTCTTCACCCCCTGCAACTTAGTTCAGTTCAAAAAATAATCTCAACGCAAAAAAGTTTTTGTAGCGATGATGCCCCATAAAACTGGTGAAGGAATGTTAATATCCCCCTTCTTCTGCTTCTTGATCGCTACGCCACTATTACTTTCTATCGACGAATTTTATTTAAAATCTGATACAAATATATTCTGTATGATTATGCCAATTTCATTTATAGAATTCTTTGGGTTCCTGAATGATTGTGTTTGTATACGTACAGATAGAAAAGAGCTCAGTCTACCTGTTTCCTTTCTTTTAGACCGATTAGATTCAAAATTTGATTTATGTAAAAATTTATGTAAAGATCCCATATGAATTTCAATAATTTGTGTTCTTTATAGTTTACCTGTTTAAATACATGCATGGTCAAAAAGAATACAAAGTTCTTCCCCCCCCCCTCCAGAATAATCTTTTTTTTTCTTCTTTTTTTTTTTGACGCTTGCATTATTTACTCCGAGTATACTTCGTATATGGAAATAAGAAAAACTAAAGGATTTTCTAATCTCTAGTTCAAAATATTACAGTATGAGCATATTTTTGGCTTAATTAATCTATGTTATTTTTAAAAATTTGGTGTTAATAATAGAAAAGCAATCATGAGCATGCAAAAGATGTATTTAATATCGTCGAAATACATATGATAAATTTAGTAGCTGAATCAATAGAAGATATTGTTTTAGAATATATTTAAAATTGTTTTTAAAAATTTATTGGAGTTACAGAAAAAATTTGTATGGAAATAAGATTGTTATCACTGAAGATGTTTTTTTCTTCAGGGGAGGGGGATGAGGGAGAATTTTAATGTGGTGTGAAAAGATATTTTTATGTAATAGTATTCTCTGAAGTTATCGAGAAAAAAAATGTACGAATATTGATAAGTTTTCAAATAAAATTTTGAAAAACTCTTTCTTATTAAACGTTAACAACCCAAGAAATAATCACATGACAAATTTGGTAGCTCAAAGTCAACGATTTGTCTTATAAAACATTTTAGCAGTTTTCACACCATGTATGTCGCTTGATTCAATTTACAGATTGCTAAAGATGGAAGCTTTATTTACGCCATTTTCAACGCTCCATTATTTTTTGTATTAACACTGATATCAATTCGGATCGTGAAAAAAACAACAATATTAGTACTTGTTTTTAATGATCATTTTATGTGCCCTTTCAGGATTCCTTGTAATTTTGATCGTGATGACATTAATGTTCGTTCAAAATTTTTACATGACTGTACTCATATTCGTGTTTCTATTTAACTTAACGAGAAAATAAAAGTGATGATTTACTGTTATAAAAGTGCCATTAATTATTCGCTTGCAGTTTATTAATTTCAATTTTACTACAAATATTATCCACCAAATATATCCGCTATGATAATTTAAAATCTCTCTTATAATACGAGTTTTTAGTCAGAATTACTATGATTAATAGAAATGTGTACGTATATTTGTTAGTGTCCGTTATTTTTTAATACTGAGAAGATAGATTGTTTCCTTGTGTTTGCTTTAATACAGATAGTATGCCAGATTATGAACATCATCATGTTAAAAAAAATCGAATAAACAATGAAATACTTTTTGCAAATGAGAACACACTTTTTGAGAGAAAAAAATACGGTATGAAATTTAAATAACTACTCTTAAATAACATCATTAAAAAAATTAGATTTATGGTAAAATTGTAAGATTCATGCTTGTTCAAGATGCAAAAATGCGATGATCATGGGTGTATTAGTAAAAGGGACCAGATTTTCTTAATTTTAATTTGGATTATTGACTACCTAAAGTGAGGAAGAGCGATACAAAGTCTAAAATATATGCAAATGAATAAATAAAAGATTTTAGATTTTAAAACAAAAAAGTTTTTTTTTTCAAAAAAATGTAGAAAGATATAAAATTTTTTGATAATATTTTATTTATTTTTCCTTTGGACTACTTTATCCATCTATTTATTAGAGGTAGATCTATCAGATGTAAATCTATAAAGAGGTAGATTTAGATCTATTAGAGGTAAAAATTCTGGAAGACTAAACTTTTAAAAGTATTGTTTGATTTATCTTTTACTGATATGAAGTATTTATTACCATTAAAGTAAAAAGAGAGATAATTAGGAGCAATTTTTTTCAAATTCAGCACATTTACTTAATTTAGAGTCAAAAATAATATATATGCAGTTTAGAGTCATAAATCGGTATTTTATCAACTCATTTAAAAAATATACTCATTTTAAGAACATGACATAAAATAAAGAAGAATTTACTTAACTTTCATTTAAAATTAATTTTAAAAAACATGATATATTTTTCTTCATAATTTTTAACGTTAGCTGTTTATAATCAAGAGCATACATTTAGGTCAATCCGGAATATTTAATTCAAGTTTGAAATAACGTTTTATTAATATGACACAAGCAGATGAAACGTGAAACCGTTTCGGTTAAGCTGGATTTGTTCTTTGTATAAAACCATAATTAGTGGGATCTGCGAAACAAAAAAAAGTGAATGGAGGAAAAAAAGGGCAATTTTTTGTTCACTTTATTTCCAATTCAGTATCATTAGTTTTATGTTCTAATAATTATAAAAGCCTTTCTAAGTAAAACAAAACATGAATCGATATTCAGAAATGTTTCATGAAAATTCAAATTATTCGAGTATATACGTTATGCTTTTCGCGACATATATTATACTTTTCACCATTAAAAAAATCACAAAAAATCCTTTAAAGAAATATAAATCATTAGCAAAAAATTGAACCGATGCAACCTGCGTTTAGTTTTGTTTAATTTAAATCTGAATTTAATTTGGTTTGATTAAATTAATTGCATGGGCTCTTCTTTAGCACAGACTAGTAATCTTGAACCATGATCATATGACTAGGGTGGATGACAGCAGGCACCTCTCTCAAAACTTTCGAATTACACCAATGAGTAGAAGGTAGATTCTCGACGAAATTAAAGTGTACCATACAAATATACACGGAGAGGCTTCCAGTTCACTCGAAACCACGATCTTCCGTTCCGATCTTGAGATTGCCATGATATTACAGCGTGAAGGTCTTGTGAAGGTGAATTCAAGTTTGAGTTACTTTAGTTATCTTGAACATAATCATATGACTAGGGCGGATCGATGGCAGACACCTGTCTCAAAACTTTCGAATTATAACATGTGTTCTTTAATTTCTGCAAAAAGTAACTGGATTAAAGATAATTATATGGAAGGTTCCAATTATTATTCTCCTGAATTGCTTACTACATAGCCTTCCTGCACTTGCAGTTACTATTACTTCCTTGATACAACCATTAGAAAGGCTTATGATTGTCGTAACTTGTAAAAATTTTTTCTTATCAAACAGATTATAATTTAGACATGCATCGCATTTCATAGATATCCACTGCGAGACGACATGAATTATGAAATCTGCTAAATTTGAAGTGTGCTGAACTTTTCAAAGTAGTTTCGGAATAGTGGTGAAATGAAATAGTGAAAAATGCAAAGTGATTATTTTTTAAGTGACCATATTCAAGAGACTTTTAGAGAAACAAGAAAATATATATCATAAAAAAAAGTCTTTTTTTTTTCTTTTTTTTTTTTACTTCGTGGCACTCTTCTGAATTTCAACTGAATGGCACATAAAAATATAAGAAGTAAAGAAACATCGATAAAAGTAACCAAATTTTTCTTCCTAACTCTTTAATCTGTTCAATAATGATCAGTATTAAAGATGTTGTGCACAAACTGATATTTTGATATGATAATATTGTCAATATACTTGTTCCACTTATATCTTTTATGCAATTCATATGCCAAACTTCGATTCAATCATTATAGAACGACGCTTGAAATGCATTTATGCTGTCTATTTTCTGAGCAGAGTATATTTTTTTTGTGTGTAATTAATTCCCATTGTTATGAAACACATGTCACCGAGATTTTGCGATTTTCTGAAAGTTAACTTTTCCTCCATGTCTTTCTGAATAGAAATATTTCAGTATTTTACAACGTAATAAAAAATATTGTCAAACCTATTTCTATACATTAATTCTCATGTAACAAAAAAAAAAAATAATAATAATTTTTAGATTTGGAGGGAAAAAAATGTCATTTCTATAAATTAAAATATGAAACATTTAAGCATATTTAAACAAAAAAAAAGTCGGGGGAAAAAAAGCTCATTAACTGCCTGTATAAGGAACGTCCGAAGACATTCTCCATGTGCACTCGAAATCCCAGTAACATGCAATGAATCACGTCCGCAACATATCTTCGGAACTGCCTCATTCCATTAACTTTATCTCGCAAGGTGAACTGTGTGTGCCCCACCCTTTAAGGCATTCACAAGGCTACTTTTTTATGGCAAATTGACAGATCGTTCTATTAAGAAGCAGTGGGAAGAAAAGAAAAAGAAAAAAAGAAGGGAAAAAAAGTGGAGCCCGTTCGAATGATGAGGGCGGATTCATTCGGTTTTATTTTTAGAGCTGAACTATGCTAACTTAATGATGGATCAAGCTGAAGATTTCTGATATGAAAGCAAATTATATGTGAATGCTTTGATATATTTGCGAATAAAAAAATATTATAATAAACGTTTTTTATAAAAATAATTTTCAAATTGATTGGAGATAATTCATTTTTGGCTGAAAAAAGGGGACATAATGAATAAATACCGAAATAGTACAGAATACACTAAATCGTACAATAAATTTTAAATTTGTTTTAATATCTTCTCAAAACATGTACTTTTACATATCAATTTTAGTAATTCGATAATTTAAATCAGTAATTTTCAGAAAAATATTCTTTGAATCGCATTAATTTCGAATTAAAACTTTAGAAGCGAATTCATTGAAATTTTGTTGTAAATAGTTCCCTGGGAAATATTAAAAATTAAAAAAAGAGTACCACCTGTTAAAATAAGAATATCGTTTCGAAAATATCGTACAGAGCAATTTCGAAACGAAATATCGTTTCGAAATTGCTCTGTTATATCGCTAGTCATCAGCAAATTTATTTTTTAAAAAAAGATGCATAATAAAGAGAAAGAAATGTGATTAATAGCTTCAATGCCATAGAAACAAAATCAAAATTTTGTTTAGTTTTTATTCATTTAAACACAATCTCATTTTGAAATTAGTTTGAAAATAAGACAATGACAAATTGAGTTTTTCATCTAGAATATTAATCAGTTTGGGAAAAAAACGACCATCAAATTAATCATTCGTTATCAAAACAATCAAAACTAAATGAAGTATCGCAATTTGTCATGCTACCGCTTATGAGTGAGAAAGGCAGACTGCTCTGCGTTTTTATAAGTTAAAATTTGAATTTATAATTTTAAAGTGCAATGAAATTTGGAAATTCATAAAGTATTACATTAAAGCTAAATAAATTCTGAAAAGATTATTTTAAAGTATGTCTTTAACAAAACGTAATAGACTTTGGCTTAAATTTTTGTAAAGGGAAAGAAGATTTTAGTTATATTAATATTTACTAACTTTTGTAATCATTTTTTTCTTGTTTTCTATTTTTTTTTTAATTTGCAGTAAATAAATTTAATGTGATATAAATATGAGTTTCATAGCTAGATAGCTGTCAGTATTTACAATTATTCGTGTTCAAGGGCACTTTAAAAAAAAATCTGCATATTATCCAATAGAAAATACCATTTTTACTTTCTCGCATATGAAGTATAGAGAAAAAGCCTTGTAAGCGTTGAAAAATTCGAACTTGAGATGGTAACGAATCTCCACATTTTAAACTTCCCAGACAAACATAATGTTATTTTTGACACTATTTCCGCCTGTCCATCTATGACTCCAAGATAACTCAAAAATGGATGGCAGAAATTTGGTATAAGTCTGTATATAATTTGGTATAAATATCAAATCTGTAGATTTCCATCAAATTTTGAGCAAAATCCATTTAGATGTAGTCTACCTCTCCGACTGTTCGAATATAAGTTAACACAATAGTTATAAAACAAAGAAATCTAGATAGGTAAAATTTAGTGCACATGCTTGGCATCTATAATATATCCACTATCAAATTTCGAGCCAAATGCAAGAATAGTTGACTGTTTGCCGGTTTGCATTTTCAGAAGTGTACAAACTCGATTACACAAAAATGCAATGAGTTAAATAAATCAAATTTGGTATGTTACTTTGTGACTACAATTGTAGTTCTGCGTCAAATTTTGGTTTCAATCAGTTTTGAAAAACGTGTCAAAATATTAATTCCATTTTCAGATAGCATTCTAGACCCGTATTCTAGGGATAAATCGACAAAACATTCGCCAAGAATCATGCGATAAATTCAGAAAAAATGCTAAATTGACGTGAAAGGGCAATATTCTGTAACTAATGTCGCCAATGCCATGCAAGGCGTTCTCTATCTTACCCAAGGTCCACTATTTTTTTTGGGGGGGGGGATATAAACCTTTAAAGAGTATGCTAGAAAGTTTTGAGGAAATCCTTACCGTTAGTTTTAAAAATGGTCTTTTATTGGGATGATGAAGGCAGGATTTATCTATTTGTCCTATTTGTCAAAACAAACGCAAATCGTTTTGCTGAAAGACGAATAGTCTTTAATTAGAAGGGGAGATATGTAATATGAGCACGGTTATCTTGGGAATATTTTTGGATTGCACGGTTTGCTATTTTGGGATAACCCATTGATGTGGTTTGAAGACATAAAAAGAAATGATATGTTTTCTGTACTCGCAGACACAGTTAAAGAGCTATTCATTTCAGAAAGTTAAAGAAAAATGTCTGGAACATAATAGGAAATGATGATGAGTAAAGCCATGATTTGTTTACCGATTAATCTTCTTCCATGTGACAGGTTTACGTGTTCTGTCTCTTTCGTATAATAAATCATGATAAAGGTCTCTTCGTCCTTCTCTATTGTATCATGATTTTCAACAAGTCTTTTGATGATCTTAAGAATATGGGTAAACAACAATTGTTTTGAAGTAAGCATGTCAAATTCAAAAATTAACGTAAGCCAAATAAGTAAACTTATTTGGCTCACAATATCTATCTGGGTCTACATAGCGTAAAAAATAAATATTTAAATCAACAGTTTTCTTTTTTTGAGTAACAAGATAGTATAAGAAACCCGTGCACCTTCATAATATTAAAGCTTCCTTTTTACCAATTGATTACTCTTTCCTCATGCGAATTTTACATGAATGCAGATATAATCGATTTTAAGCCAGGTGTTTTTAGTAATTTTTTTTAATTGGTTCAAGATGAAAGTTAGAATGTTAAAACTTTGTAACTGCATGAAAATTTTTTTGTCCATTGCATTTAAGGAATATGCATATTTCGAAGAACTTTGGATGAAAAGGCAGTGGATATAAAGCAAAATAATTCTTGCGAATTCTCGAAAATTTAAGAATACAAGTGCTTGTTGGATGTACATTAAGAGCAGCTACAATTCTACACTTTGTTCTCAAACTTATCCGTGAACTTTTTTCTTCCAACTTTTGATGAAATTCAATAATGAGTAACCACGAAGAGAATTGGAGGAGAAGAATTGCTAAGAAACTGGAAGTATAACTGTTTCAAATGCTGATTACCAGAAAATCAGCAGCATTTCCCAGGATTGTGACCATCTTATAGAAATTATTTAAAGATATCAAATTCATACCGATCCTTTGTTCATTCGCAACAAAGGCCAAGGAAGATTAATATTTGTCTATTACTACAAGGAACATCGCGGCTTTGGGCCTATAAGGCGTCTTTACATAACCTAAGAGTATTAATTAGCATCTCCTCCAAAGGCTTTAAGCAAGTTTCGGAGGGGATTCATTTCCCTTTCCCAGCTTTGAAAACCATTTTATTTATCTCAATTAAATCTCTGTATAAACAGAATTAAACTATTTAAGTAAAATATATTGCTACAAAAGGAAATAAGAAAACAGTTAATCGTTGGTCACCTCTTGTTTCAATATCTGGGGCATAAAAAAGACATTTTAAATTTAAAAGTAATTTTATACAAAATGGCGTTTTTAAACATTCTAAGTACTTTAATAAAAATTTTATTAAGGCTTATAGATTTGTTAATCAGTTAACAATAAAAAAAAATATTAAATTACATGATATGATCTAACAAACATGAAAAATATCCCAAACGTGATATTTTGAAATTAAACCGATACTTTAGTTTAATTTGAACGTTTGAGTACACAGTTCTTGCGAATCAAATGAAAAGAGGAAATACATTAACTTGAAAGTAATAATGGGAAAAATCTTTGCGTTCCGGTGATATTCTACTTTGCATAATTGATAATTGGAAACTAAAATTTGAACTATAGTTGTAATCACAAGATAACATACAGAATTACATAATTTAAATCATCCTGTTTAGGTGTTATAGCGTAAATGCGAAAATACAGACCGACAGATGGTCAATCTTCGGACAGATTTGGTTCAAACTCTAATAAGAATCTATCTTTTAGATGATAAACCTGTGTACTAAATTTTACCTATTTAGTTTTTTGCATTTTAGAGCTATCAAGTTCACTTGTAATTGAAAAGCCAGACAGACAGACTTCCTATGAATGAATTTTGTTAAAAAGTTTTTAAAAATCTATAAATTAGGTCATACACCAAAATAAGTTCTTATATCAAATTATCTGTCATTTTCATGAGTTATCGTGTTTACAGACAGACATAATGCAGAAAATACATTTTTAAGATTCAGTCTGAAATGTAAAGATTCGTCAAAATCTCGATTTCAGATTTTTAACAATTACAATATTTTCTCTATACCTAGTAGACGAGAATATTAAAAAGCATATGACAGGTAATTGGACTGCAAAAGTGTCTTAAGATGCTCTTTTTAGCATGCTAATTTTTCTTTTTGGAGTATCCTTACTCCCCTCCCACTTGCCTGAAGCATGCCATAGCCCCCCTCCCCTCTCTCCTAACAGTTCGGGGGACTGTGTTTCGTATATGGCTCAGTTCCTGACTAAATGATCCGCAGACTTGAGGATCACTGGTGCGTATGGAAGTTTTCTAATCGATGTCAATTCTTTTAACTTTTAACGCTATTAAAAATGCAGTTGTCCTGTTCATTTATCTTCTAACTTCCGTCGCACTTTTGTTTACTTTCTTATTCGTCTGCAATGGTAAGATATTAAATAGATTATTTCTTCTGTAACTTCCAATAGGAGAAAATCATATTTGATGAAGCAATAAGAATAATTTGAATTAGACAACAATGTAATCTAATGTTTGAAAATTATATACAATTCCATGATGTGATAGCTCTATTAAAAATGAAATTGACCGGCTTATTCATCTTCTAACTTTTGCGGTACTGTAACTTCCCTCTTTTATTCGTCTTCTGAATTACATATACATTAAATGGAATCTGTCTTCCTTAGCTTTCAATAATGGAAGAAAATGCGATTAAATATTTGATATAAACAGTTTGAATTTCAGAGCAGCAATCTAAATTAATTGCTGAAAATTTAAAAAAAAATATTTTTGAAAAATTTCCAAAATTAATGAAAAGTTTGCACAACTAATAAATTAGTGGCATTAAAAGGACATTCTTGCTAAATTTTGAAATAATACAGAACTTAATTTTGTACAATAATCGCGGGAAAGTAAAGTGACAAAATTCAGTTTAGCTTTTAATTAATGAAAATTCTAATTAATTTTTTAAAAAAAATCGCATTTTTAATTCAAGGTGCACATTACCATCCTCCAAAATATATATGAACCAAGACCATTAGACCTAGATCTACCAAGTTTGGTAGCTCTAGGTCTAATGGTCGGGCGAGCGCCAATATTAAAAACTGCTTATTCTCTGGAAAACTTTGCACAATCATTAAATTGGCATCAATACAAATACAATTTTTTAAATTTTGAAATCGTGTAAAAATTGTTTTTTCGTAATAATATTTGTGGGTATTACTTGGGGAAAACGAAAATATTTTTCTTAAATTTTAATTAATTCAAATTTGAGAAAAATCTCTTCTAGGAGTGCACTCCTCTCCCCCAAAATATATATGTATTAAATTTAAAAACTCTATGTCAAACGTCCTGGTCCGTGTATTACCAACACACGAACATGTATATTCTTCCCCATTATTAGTACAGATGTTCAATTGGTCCAGAAATGAACAGAAAATGAAAAATTTCAAAATTTCGAGTAGCAAAATATTTTTCAAACGTGGAAATAACGGCATGAACAAATTTTGGGTGCTCTTAAACTTGACTGGTAAAATTTGAGCATTTCAACTTCATCGAATCTTAAAATCAATTAATATGTACACATCTTCCCTTTTACCTCCATGTTTATTATGTCATTTTAATTGAGAAAAACGTAAAAAGTAGAATAATAATAATAATATTTCAGAGATAAAAAATCAGCAAATTTTACTTGAAATTTGGTTAAATGTTTCCTTAAATTTTCATATGGTGCAATTCCAAATGAACTTAAATTATCATTAATGTATATTTAAAAATTTTAAAATTTAATTTTAATTTTTCTTTTGAAGTTTAGGAGAGCAAATTTTAGTTTTAAACTTTTGTCATGTGGGTCATTTCAAAAATAGGGAACAGATTTAAATAAATTTTGATTTACTTACTTTATAATTTAAACTGCCAGAGTATTCTGCATTTATCAGAGTGATAATTTGTAACGAAAGATAAAACAAAGAATGAAGACGCGATTTAAAAATGCTCGATGCATTGTTTTTTATTTAGAAGTGCAGTTATCGAACAAGAAACCACTCTTTCTCAGCTTTAAGTAGACTGATAGAAAAAACTGACATAGAAAAAATCTGGGAACGCAAAAAGTTAGAACAGTAGTTAAATCAAAGGAACTGTTGTTGGTTATTAATACCAATTCATTATAAAGTTCATTTTGTTAAGAACATCGATATGCTTTGCAAGGATGTATTTTATTGGTGGCGAGGAAAATATTGAACATGTGCTCCTTCTATGTTCCAGGTTTATCAAAGAAAGACAGATCCTAAGACTGGCTCTCAAGAGCATTGATATAAATTGGACTCCAGATTTTCACCAACTTATTTCCACCAGAAGCGCTTTCAGAAATTCCTGTAAATTTATTGTTGACATCTGTAATCCTCCATGACTGTTAAATTTTCTTCTGTTTCTTTATGCAATGTTTTGCATACTTACTTCTGTAAGCCCTGTGTGATACTTTGTGGTGCACGGGGATTTTATAAATGTTTCAATAAAAAAATGATGTATTGTGCAGTCCTTGATGCATTGTAGCTTTTCTGTTATTGCATACAATTCCTGTCAATCGTCCAGTACTTTTTTGTGTTAATAAGCAATTTCCGAACACTATTTCGCTTTCCGCTCTAAGATTTTTTAGTTTAAGTGATATTCTTTGAAGATTGAAGCCAAAAGAGTTAGTGGTTTCGAGATAGATGGAACAGAGCTTACTGGCTCTCACATTTATACCGTATTTTTTAAAAAAAATGTCTTAATTTGTTTATAGACAAATGAATTGCAATTTTTTTTTTTGGGGGGGGAGTTTGATTCTGAAAATCAGAAAACATTTTAACCATAAATCAAATTTACAGTATCATTGCTACTGCTACAGGACGATTCAAGTTTGTACCTGTTAATATTCTTAAAAATACTACTCAGTAACAATAGTTCTTGAAAAAGTCGGCGTCCTGGTGTAGGGGTAGCGCGTCTTCCCCGTGATCTGGGCGTCCTGGGTTTGAGTCCCGGTTTGGGCATGGTTGTTCTATGTGTGAATGTGCCCTCCTGTAAAAAGGTGTTGAGCAAGCTAATGAGTGATGCCTGAGTAGCAAAGTCGTACTCTTGGCCCTAGTTGGCGCTACTATAAAAACAAGAGACGCTCCCCCACCGGCTTAAATCTTTGTTTTCGAAACAGCGGGCTTGTCCATGGCAAGTGCCATAAGGAAGAACAACAACAACAGTTTTTGAAAAAGTGCCAAAAAATATTTATTAATCATTATTGTACCACGCTATTTTGCAACTAGCACTATAAAATTATTCTCAGTTTTTTTTTTTTTTTCGGATACTTTCAAAATATTATTAGTTTATCCATGGTCAGAAGTTTGCTAAATCGCCTATATTTATTTTAATTATATTCAACCACTTATTTGTTCTTATCGTTTACGTAAATCAGTATTTTTTTTCACACTTCACAGAAAAAGTTGTTTTGAGTAATATTCGCAGCCATCAGTAACAGTCAACAAAATTCCGCTCTTTCAACATAAATAACATTAGAATTTATCTTCACTCATTTATTTAAGTCTTGTACATGATAATACTTAAAGATTACTGATTCCAAGCTTAAAATTAGGAAGGAGTGAAGTGAATTTTAAGTAGTAAAAAAAAGCGAGAATAAAACTTGTTTTGAAAACGTAAATTCCACTTATCAAGACGAAGATTTACAAATGGTTCATTTTTTACTTCCTCATGTGCAAACATAACATACGTTTAGAATTATGTCTATCTATGAATGATCAAAAATGCTTTGAATTAGCCAGATGAAATTTGGTATACGGAAGAAAAAAAAAGCCAAATATTGTTGATTTTTATGAAATTTTCAGCGAAATCCTTTCAGAACGTTTGTCTGTCCGGCTATCCAAATACTAGTGAATATGATGATTACCAAAGGAAGGGAGCAAGAGAGATAAAATTTAACCCACAGATTTAGCATCTAAAATATAAAGATGTCAAATTGCGAGCCAAATCCATCAAAGGGTGACCAATTTAATAATTCAAAAAGTAACTTAGATATATGAAATTCGGTTCACAGTTTTGCCATCTAAAATGTTGATCTGTACTTTCACAAACATATAAGTGGGATAATTTAAAAATACAATTACTTAAATGTATGAAATTCGGCAATATATTTTGTGACCTCAATTTTTCTTTGTAAAATTTTGGTTTCAGTCAATTTGGTTGGGAAAAAAAGGTATCCAAAATACATATTCAGGTTTTTGACACTTATGTGTTAACTATATCTTAGCGAATAATCGCCGGAAGTAATCGTCAAAGATCGTAAGCTAATTGGCTCTTTTGTAACTATTGTTTGACACTGCCATGTGGTTAAGTACATTTATAAGATAGTATGCGAGAAACCTTTGAGAAAATCACTTTCCGTGATCGCAGAAATTATATCATCATCCAAAGCAACAGTGAAAATTCTGGTTTGGAAATAATGTTCAAAGAAACATTTCTTTCTTTTCTTTTTATCGTGGGAGGCACGCGAAAGTAGGCTTGCGTAATAAATGTGCTTTTTAGTGGACTAATTTGCTATAAGTAGAAATAATATACCATTACAAAAATATGTAATAATAATAAATTGTGTTTAAAATTCATTAAAAACATTTTTTTAGATTGAAAAAACATTACACAGAAATGGAATAGATATAACTGAAAAGCTAAACTTTAAATTTTTAAGTGGTGTAAATAAGGTTTTTATGCAATTATACGTTTCTAAGTAATTGAGAAAAATATTAAAGTTTCGATTAATTTTACAAAAGTTAATTTTTGTCTTAAGAACTAATTTTTTAAAATTAGTTTTTGTACGAGTACAATTGAATAAGCATAACTACAAAGCGAAAAGAGTTGAATGAAATTTGGTGTGTAGATTTAGCATCTAAGTATAAATCTTCACCAAATTTTGAACCATATTTATCGAAGGGTTGACCGTCTGTCGGTCTGTATTTTCGCTCGCATGTATATGCGAGAACACAAAAATGCAAAGACTTAAACTTGGTATGTCATTTTGCGACTTCAATTATATTTTTATATTTCTGCGTTAAGTTTGGTTTCAATTAGTAAAAAAAAAAAAAAAAAATGTTATCTTGGTTGACTCTCTAATATTTGGGTATTAACTACATCCCAGCAATTAATCTCCAAAAAAAATCTTGAAACAATTGCATGCTGTTAAATTCTTTCATAATTATTGTTCGCAATGGCATGTAATTAATAATAGACGAATTTATTTATTAGAGAGTATGCAAGAAAATTTCAAGGAGACTCTCACTGTTTCTAAACAAATCGCATTTAATTCATGCTTAAAATATGAATAAATGCGATTTCTTCTTCTACATTTTTATGAATCATGCCAACTAAATATTGCAATCTTGGCACCATAAGACTTCGTTGAGCACCATTTTGTTTTATGTTGTCATCCCACATTCCAATTATTTTTAAATGATTTTATTTTTTAAAAATTAAAATCAAACGAATCTGTGGATGTGATATTTCCTTACAGATTTGCAATGCATATGATATAAGGCTCTATAAGTTTCTCTTAAAAGTGGAACAATAGCCATATGAAATTTGAGCATACCGCTCCAGAGGTCTTTTTAAAGTGCAACTTTGCTATTCTAAACTTTTAAAATGAATTATTTCTAAAAACATTTATATTAATCCAATAACAAAAATCAAATTAATTGTCGATGTTTTTTGCTCAGTTTTTCAACAATGACTTCCAAAATACTCATTGCACGAAAATAATTTAAATACTGTTTTGCAAAGTAAACTATTACCTTTGATAATATACCAATTTAAGGGCCATATGTTGGTTTTATCTCTAATTTTTCACAATTTGTTTTAAATACAATTTGTGGCAGTGTTTTCTGCTGTTGTAATCAAAATAAAATGTTTTATTGTTTCATCAAAATCCAGACATATTCATTTTTGTCACTATGATAAAACTATTGCTTGCTTTGGATATTAACTCCAAATCAGAATTTTTTATTTTCATTTTACTTTTGCAGCAGTCACACCTTTTTAATATGCAGCCACAGCAATCCGACGGTGTTAATTTAATTACTATACGATTCCTTTCCTTTAATTTCAATAATTTTTAGTATTGCCCATGTGTAAGGTCATTCTAAGTCACTGATTCCCATACTTACCAGGAGAAGAAGACTGAGGGAGAAAAAGAAGAAATACCACGCTTCCAGTCAAGCACACAAACACCGAGAAGAAGAGAGAAATATTATGAGTTTTGGAAACAAATAAAACATGATATGAAGGAACTTCTGTTACCATTGTAACCATGGTGGAAATGGAAATCCCAAGAATTGCTAGATTTATGCCAGGTGAATAAATGCTTAAATGCAAAGAAAGAGAGAGAGAGTGAGATTCAGTTACTGGCCAAAGGGACAAATAGAAAAACAAAGGACAGATGGAAAAAGAACGTAGAAAAAAAGAAAAACTTTTTTACTAACTTTAAAGTGACTTAAAAATATTTTCATCCCCAACAGCATCGATATATCAGTTATTAAAACAATAAGTCATAAACTTCTCGTAGTAATGACATTAACATTTATTCATCTTAAATTTAAATGATATTAATAGAGAAAAAATATTTAGTATCGCTATATATCATTCTCTTGCTGAGCATACCAAGCAATGACAAAGAAAACATAATAAAATGGGCATCAGCCTGAATCTTACGCGTGTCAAATATAATTTTTTTTATGAATATGTCACATGCAGAAAAGTTACGTAATGAATTCATTAAAATTTTAAAAAGAATTAAATAAGAACAAAAAGTCATAAAATTTACGGTTTGCACGGATGGGTTTAGAAGGAAAAAGGATTTTATTTGATTAAAGCAAAGTAAGGGTATCTCCAAATAGCAGCAGACGGAATTGAAACTAAATATAAAAACACATTTAAGCAAATTAGGATATTTTTTCTAAAACTGCACGTGCAAAGATTCTTTATTGGACATCAGCAGAATACTATGATGAGTAGATTAACTGCTGTTGATTTTGATTTTTTAAATAAATAATGCATTAACAGTTATTGCGAAAATTTCGTAAAGCGAAATGATGCAAAAACGAATGTCCGTTTTATGCCCTGGATAATGAAGCTTGTCAATGCTTTGAAGAAAATGGTCCTGATAAATTTGTTCTTCATTGATAAATTGCCTATCATATTTTAGGCTTGTTTCAAGGAATCATTAGTTTCTTCACATTATTACTACCTGACCGTAATGACTGGTTTCACAATATGATAGAATTTAGTTTAATATTATTCAGTCGCTTTTAATAAATTGGAAATAAATTCTGTTTACAAGTATTTACAAAGAATTTTACCTTAACTGTCATTATTTTTCATTTCTTTCTGTTAGCCTCACTAATCGTTCAGTATATTGGTGTTCGTAATAGTCTTAAGCTCTATTCTTATTTACTCACATAGTTTTACAAATCATCGGGTTGAATTTTACATCTTCGACATGAACATTTGTCTACTGCCTAGTGGTGGCCGATGCAATAACATCAGGGAAGGATGAAGTTTTTCATTTATTTTTATATGACTGAAGATTATTGTTGAAGTTGATTTCTATATAACTGAAATTATATCCATTTAAATTTATTTTCAATTGTTTAATAATCAGTTAATAAGCATTAGAGATATGTTTTTGATTTGATAAAATTTATTTCTAATAAGAAAATTTTAAGATATTTCCTTTGTAATAATTTCATTTAAAAATGCTGCTTTAAAATAAATATTTTCATATTTGCTGAATTTCTTAATGTTCTTCATGAAGATTCAGACAATAGCGATTGAAAATTAAAGGAACTCTTTTTTATAATCTTTTTTTCCAGGGATTAATCTCAAGATTCAGAATATAATTTTATGGCTGCAATTATAGAATACTTTTTCATATTTTATATTCTGTTAGTATTCCATATTTATCGCCTACTGCACATTTGCTTCCGGAATTTATAAATATGAATAAAAAAAATTGGAACTTAGACAAAAGATTGGAGATTTAGACAAAAATAAATCTCAAATGTGCCCTGTTAGCCCACACAAATATAATAATTATAGAAATAAAAAATAACATTATTAAATGTGAAAATTATAGGAAGAGGAAAACTTACAAAGATTTGCATTTTCCAAAACACAGCAAAATTTTCGCGATGAAAATGTTAATACAGTTACAATAGCACAGATAACATTAAGATAATGACAGCTCAAAAGGAAAGTTTTCTGTTTGTTTCCTCAGAACTGAAATCCTTTACACAGGATAAATCGATCAATACTATATTTGTACTTCTAATCCATATTTGTTTCCTTTCCTCTAGAATTTAAATTCGGAAATCTATATGGAATTATCTGTAGCCAAACAACTTAGAGCACCAATCTGTAAATGTTGTTACGAGGGAGTTGTGATGTTTCAATCACTATATCAATAATCAAAACCCTCGAACCTATTACTTGTTTTCAAAAACTTACTTTAAATAAAAATTCTTATTCGATTCTGTAAATAATATAATTGCTACTTTTTTTAGGAAAACCGCAAACTCCCGTCTACCAGAATATTTGAGGTAATTTAATGAAAGTTGTTCGCGACTGAACTGGAACAATGGTTGATCCTTATGATCATCAACAGCCACTGTATCAATCCTTCCCCTAGGAAGTACATTTCGTCATCGGAATGGAGGCGACTCAACCCCACATCTTACTTTAACCACTAGAGAGGGGAGAACTAATTATCATACCAGAAGTTTCTCATTTCCATATTTTTGGTGCCTCCCAGTTGGAGTCCTCATCTAGGAAAGGAAGCAGAGGTATCACTTTCCAACAGAATGGAAACCTACTTAGTTGGTAATTACTTATTCATGGATACTACAAGAGAAAAAGCAAAATGATAAATTAGCAGTAGTACAGATCCTAGTAAGTCTCTTCATAAATGTCTTCAAAAGCTGTTAATCTAACCTCCCAGCAATTTTTCTTTGTGAAGGAACATTCACTATCATTTTTTTTTCAACACTAACAGCTCTCATTGAAAAACTAAAAATAAGAATAATTGCAATCATCCAAACCGTAACATCAAACAAATTGTAAAGAATTCAAGATATATTTGGATGTCAAGTTGATATTTTCAGATATTTCATAACGATCATATTTATGAATTTATAACTTCATGTTGTTATTTTTAAAGTGATTGAACAATAAAATTTATAATTTTTTTCCTTCATTTTTTTTAAACATGGGTCTTCAAAATTACAGTTTTCTCTTATAATCTTTCTGAGAAATAATTTCAGGCGAAAGCTTCACACTAACATTTTTAAGCATTTTTTGGCTGGAAAATTTTAAAACTTTCTAAAAAAAATTTAATCTTGGAAAATCTGCAATAAAATTTTTGTGAGCTGTCTCTCTGTTAAATGAACAAGCTTATGATATTATTGCAAACAGTTTAAACTGAAAAATAAACATCTCGTCTACACAACTATTAGAAGCAGTCCTATTACGTTGTCAAATGATTAATCTGAGCTCAGTGTTGAACAGCTGGTGAGAAAAGCTCTTAAAATAAAACTTTCACAAGTTTGCTATAATTATGGACACTATTTAGGGGAATGTTATTTCTATACTGCACGAAATGTTTGGCTTAGAAAAGAAGTTACGTTGACAGATTGCAATAAATAAAGACGGTAAAATCACGCTGAATGATATAATTTTATGGGTAGCGTGTTCAGAGATAACACTTTAAGGAGAGGAACACAGAAGTCGAAACGTGCATTTATCAGTTTCAACTAGAAATGAGCCGCGAATCCATCTCCTTGATACTTCCGGATGAAGATGCTCTCTTGCAATGTCGAAAAGCAAGAGGCGTTTTTAAAAGAACCCCTATTTTCTTTCTTCACGCCAGTCATCTTGTTTCTATTACATGGGACAACAAAACAGCAGTTGTTGGTTGCTGTGTAAATGATTGTATACGATGAAACCTACAAAGGGATTTCAACTCTCAGCCCACGCGCTTATATTTGTAGCTCAGCTAATAAACTGCATGAATTGCAAGTTGTGTCAAGAACTTATCTTTGTAAGTTCATTAATACGTTCACATTTAAATCTAATTTTAAAAAAAATATTTAGTTATATTCAATGAGGTCAATTCATTTGACTTCATAATTACATGATAAGCTAAGAGTGCTTACCACTCGAATATTAACCTTACACTGTGCTATGATGTTAAATCTTTTTTTCTTCCTTCAAAATGTCAAGCTATTTCAAAATTAAATTACCTGAACTCCTTTGTTAATTACATGAATATTTGAATGTATACAGGCATTCCCATTAAATTTAGAGGACTGCGGTATCCTATTAGTAAATTCTCAACTTCGGGATTTGTTCTCATCAAAGGTAGTCGTAAATGTAAACCGGGTGTAAGTTAAGTCAACCAACTGACTCTCCGACCCGCCACGAAGGTACATTTATTTAAATCATAAGGCTGAATGACCGGACCACCGCAACAGCAACACTGGCGGGAACTGTGGTTGAGTCCTAATGGCCGTCAAAGGCCACGGTACAACCCTCCCCGAAGGAAGTACATCCTTCATCGAAGGGTGGAGTCAGATTCTCTACCTATATGTGTACCCTCCAGGGTAGCGAGATCCAATCACCATGCCGGAAGCATCTCATCCTCATTTCGAGGTGCCCCCCGGGGGTTCCGGGTGTAAGTTAAATCAGACGTCAGAAGTCAAACTCCATCCTCTCGATGAGATAGAGAGGTTTGGAGTGCAAAATGCCTATTTACATGCCATCCTTGTCAACCGGCCACTGTTCAAAATTATTGAGTCTCGTTCAAATTAATTATTTTATTATTTCAAAGCGGAACGTCAATACAATCAAAAGTAAACCATTACATTCAGACTTCATTCAACTGTTATATTTGTATGAAGTGGCGTAAGAACTACATCACTTCACGTACATATGAAAAAAATCTTAAATCTGAATTCGAAACTCATTTTCATATATTAAATTCCTGAAAGACAAGTTTTTTTAAAAAATTTTTTTGCCAAAGAATAAATAATTGATGCCTAACCTCTACAGATAGGGATTATTAACGTTCAGCACAACTGACATTTGAAAAGGGAATTCAGACAATTTGAAGTGCTCGAATATCACAAATTTCTGCCATTTATTTCTCGAAATACTCGCATCACAACATTATATATTTTTATTTTAACTAGGGCTTATCTGGACTAATTACGGTTCATTTCGGTTTTGTTGGTGTTTTTCTTAGCGCAAACCCAATTATGCTGATCATGCTATACTAACGCAAGAAGAGCCAGGTAATATATTCCTATGGAAGCCAAAATTTTTCCTTCAATTACTGAACTTTCGCAAAGTTCAATTTTAGAAATAATCTCGGTCAATAAGAGTTAAATTCTCTTTTAGAAGATGTTAGAGTGAAGAAAAGATGACAAGCATCATGAAATCTACTAGAGTGTTTGTTTTTCCTTACATATAAATTCTTCGAATTAAAGATATACTAACCGCTTTTGGCGATCAGCATTAATAGTTTTTATTTAGTTATATCAACCAACTCTGATGAACTATTTGGTATTACTATCAAAAAAGGTATTATTTTAAATAACAATCGTAAAATCTGATTAGACAGATATGGTTGCAAACTGATGTAACCTGTTAATTTTTTTATTTTGCTGTATCTCTCAAAATAAAGAACTATGAGGAACAGGTAAATATTGATGAGGTATATATAGACATCATGAAATAAAAATTAAATGAATAAAAAAATTAATGAGTGGTTTTTAAATAAAATAAAAATGGGCAAAATAACTACAGTAATTAGACTGGGGTTTTTGGTCGGGTTTCCACAATCTTATAGAGAAAGTACAATGAAGTATTATTTTTGAGATATCTCTTAAAAATAGAAGCGGATTAGGAAATAGGCTACAAATTATCATGTATCTTGGATCATAAGCTTTCATATAAAACAAATATTGATGAATTCGGTACAGTGGTTGGAGCTGGAATTCTCTGTCGTGGAATTTTTCATAGAAAATGCACAAAGACTTTTTTAATGCCACTCGAACCGAAAAGTGGTAGGAAAAGCGATCATAGATGATAATATATCTGTTGTTGTTTCTTCTAATGGTACTTCTCATAAACAAGCCTGCTGATAAAGACAGCGATTTTAAACCGAGAGCGCGTCTCTTATTTTTCAATAGCGCCATCTAGGGCCAAGAGTATCTTAGCTACTCATGCGCCACAACCCTTTTTATAGGGAGAACTTCATTCATGCATTTCATTCACTCATCCACAGATCGTAATTTAGATCTGAATCAAAGAACTATCACCTCTAATCCAGTACCCCCAGAGGTTATTGTCCATGGCCGCGACAGTTTTATACGTGCGCCAGCCACCACACACACACATGGAGAGTTTTTGACCTGCGTGGTTCGAACTCGGGCTATCCCGGCCTTGATAATGTATCTAGAGTGCATAAAGTTTCATTTAAAACAAAAAAATTGCGAAATCGGATCAATGGTTAATAACTGATGCTTTCGTTTTATTAATTATTCATATGATGGATTTATATAAAAAACTAATTTAAATTTTTGAGAATTACATGAAATTAGTTTGCGTGTATTTGTTCTTTGAGTCAGAAAAATTTGCTCTAGAAAAAGAATTCTCTTATAAAATATTTAAAAAGTAAAAAAAAATCATTGAAATATGTTATGTCTCATTCCTACTATCATGTTAGTAGAATGCTAACAATTGTTTCGTAAGATTAATACTATAACAATATTATACATTTCGTGATATCAATAATTAAAATGCTTTAATGAAAAAATTTTTAATATTTATTTTTTGAAGAACAATAAACTTTTGGGCTTAAAGCAACTAGCAATTTTTTTCTGATGCGAAACTAAAATTATTGTTATAATTTTACAGCTGCATGAAAATTAGAATAATACATAAAATGTTGTAATCATAGTACATAAAATGCTATATTCTTAATCATATTTAAAAAAGATTTATGAGTATCAATTTTTAATTATAAATGGAAGGTTTTTTCGTATTTTATGAATGAAATTAATACGGGGAAGTTATTATAATAATAAGTTAATTATAATAATATAATTTTTTAAAAAATTCAATGAATTTTGCTTTTAAAGTACAGTTTTGAGCATTATAACAATAAAATTAAAAAATATAAGATTTAAATAGCCTAATAAATACTTATACTTCAATACACAAAAAGTATTTCACAATTTTATTGCATTTAAATGAATTTTACAATTTTTTTTTTTTTTTTACCAATAAATCAAGAATTGATTAAGAAGTGAGACGGATTTTTGAAAGAAAGCAGTTACAAAATTATGACTATAATAAGATATTCAACATTTGAATTAATTATTTATATGTTTTGTAAGTTTATTATACCATTAAATGAAATGTAATCAAAAAGTCTTTGACAAAACTCTACTAATTTTCCAAGCCACCTACGTTGAAACTGAATGCTTTAGAAGGAGCAAATGTTTATTTTCTCTCTGTGTTTTCTTTAGTATCACAACTGACATTCGAAATAGCAAATACATAATTCTTCACCCTCTGAATTTGCTATACCAAGAGTGTTTGCCAAGATATCTAAAGATTTTATATTTTTAGAAACTGTTCTGGAAACAAAGCAGTTTATAGCCCTCTACAGCAAGATAAGTTTACTTTTAAAAATGTAGAAACCGTATAGTTGTTTATCTACGTAATTTGCACTCTTTGCTGAAATTATCATGGAAATAGTACTCATACAAAAATATATTTAAAGAAGAGTGAAAATTCTTTAAGATTAATATGCAATAATTGCCGGCCTGCGCGTTAAATGGTATCTACAACAATTTTTTTTCCCCGTTGGTAGAACAGTGAATAAATTTCGTTTATAATGAATGCAGATTTCAGGGTACCTCGAAATTTTCATATGCAATTTTACATACACGAAGAAATACGCTTAATTTATTACTATTTATTTGTTTGCTAATTTAAAATAATCGTTTATTTAGACATCCGATTTGGCTTCCATCATGTTTGCGATAACCTGCATGAAAAAATTTAAAAAATTATGGTAGCAATTATTTACAAGGAGTTGCTATATTATTATTGGGAACTATTATGCAACTTTAATATTTTACTGATTTCAGCCGCCCTCAATGATTAAACAGTAAGTAAGTATCGAAGTAATTGGCACTCTAAAACATAATTTTTTAGAATGAAGAATTTTTAAAAATTAGGAATAAATTTAGCAATAAAAACATTAAAAACTCAAAATATTAATTTTAAATAAATAGATATTATGTTACTAAATTTGAATCTTGAAAATAAAAATAATAATATCTTTTTTTTCACAAGTTTTGAAATATGAGTCTAATATTTCAAATTAATGATCTCAGCACATGTTTCCAAACTTACTATTTAAGTAATTTACTCACTTTTTAAGTAAAGCAAAACAGAAAATTTTCTTTCAATGAAATAACTAATTTGAGAAGTCATCTAAAATTTCATACTTACCGTGATCCACCAGGGAAATTTTTTTCTCTAATTTAAATTATCTCGAAGATAATGACCAGAAAAAATTGAAAATATTATGAAAGTAGACTTTTATCAGTAGAGATAAAACTGCCTTCAGAATCTGTAAGAAAGAAAATGTTTGGATGGAATCGAGAATCTCATAATCCTGTGCTATAACTTTTTGGGATTAACGATCACAGTTTTAAACTATATGGTTTTAAATAACACATGGAAAACTCTTTAACTTTTATAATTTATGTTTACTCTGAAAAACCTCAAGAAACTTTAATACTCCCCCTAGACAAGATATTTTTTTTTTTCAAAAATGGATTCAAATAAAAAATTCTATAAAGAGATAAATGGAGATGAGGTTTAAAACAGGAATTGAAATGAGAAAGAACACTTTAAAGTTATCATCTCCAGCTTTAATTTACATTTAAAAAAATACTTTGCTAAAGCCACTGTTTTTCTTACTGTACATTTAACAGTTATTTTTTTATTAAAAAATTACCATAATGTGAATTTATGAAACAAGTGGTAATCAGTAAAAGATAGAAATGAAATCTTTAACTAAAAGTTATCCCTCTGTCTATATGAAAATACTTTCACAATCCCCGCTTTTCTACCATTCTGCTGTTGTTTCAATTCGAAAAATATACATTAATATAAATGAACATCTTAGATTGCCGCACACAACCACAAGTCGAAGGTTTTACAAACGGTAATTAAGTGGCAAAATAAAACTTAAGAAATATTGAAAGCTATTACATTCACAAAAAACAGTGGGAAATTTTCAACTGACTTTATTCGATAACCCCGTGGCATTAAACATTAAGTTTGTTATATTTTCCAGCTTTCATCAGCATTGTTTTATGAATATACATTGCAAATGCACCATTTTAGTTTAAATGAATTTAATGAAGAAAATTACTATTAAATTTTAATTAAATAATAATTAATAAAAAATTATTAAATTTTAATCTCAAAAAGAGGTAGATGAGGTTTATGTTTTTTTAATACAAGGTGCCAAAGAGATGTGTAACGGATTATCTGAATACAAATTTAAAAGTATGTTCTTGATTCATATTATTGATCTGTTGATAAAAGATGCTGAAATTTCTAATACAGAACGAAAACATGAATAAAATTTTGAAAAGATTTCATTGATTTCTATTTCATTGAGATATTTGTTTCAAGAGCATATCTTCGGCCTTAAATGGAGTTATTGTTTTCATGTTTAAGGCTGGAGGGAATTATACACGTTAAACGAATTTTTTTCGGAGTGAAAGAGATGAAATGTCAAACGATTTTAAAGGTGGGAATAATAAAATAAAAAATTACTGAAATTTCATTTCTAGAGTTATTTTTGAAGGATTAAATTTTTTAACGTAATTATATTTGAATTAAATTATTATTATAAAGTTATTACTATATTAAAGAAAAAGTTCTTCTGTTTAATAAATTAAAAATGCAAATTTTGTTTTCTATATACACAATCTTTCTAAAACTGCTATTTTATTTCCTATTTTCTTAAGGTTTAATTTAATTTATTTTTGTTTAATGATTGAAATTTCTTGTCATTTATTAACTTACAAACTGTACGTAATTACGCAATTATTTTATTTTTTTACTTAATTGGGAATCTTAAATTGGTAAATAAATCATTAACGATGAATTTTGGCAGCATGCGCTCTCGATCTTATGATCCGTAATCCGGCATCTACCTTATGACGAAAATCAGAACTTAAAATAGGTTCGTCCAATAATATAACCTTGATCTTTGCACAAAAGCACTGATGTTTAAGCCTCTAGGAAATAAAAGAACAATCAGCGTGAGAAACAACAATCAATTGACTTTCTGAACACTGGCAACGTTGTTCGGCAGCTCCCTGTGAGAGGCGAGCTCTATTCTCACACTCATCAAATAACGAGGAATTAAAACAAATGATGCGAACTAATTCATTCATCTTTCATTTTAATTGTATGGCTTATCGATTTAGTTTTCTGAGAAATCTGCAGCAGTTGAAAGGATAGAAGAGAATGACTGTTTCGAATAAGACTAGTCAAAGATATTTATGATATTGTGACAGTAAATATTAGAAAAAATTCCATAATGTGAGTAAACAATGTTTTTATTTATCTATATTATATTTATTTACATTAGTTTACGTTATATATCTATATTTTAGAAGATAGCGGTGGTTTTGTGGTAAGGTTTAAATTTCGGTATCAGAAAAGCACAGAATCGAGTCTGATTCGATTAAAGATAATCGTATATAAAACATGATGTATGTTAAAGCGTCGTTTGTCGTTGTGTTGATATGGTGCAGAAATCTGAATAGAAGAACGCTGATTAAGTGTATCATTTATGCTATCTAACTACGGTTAGAATTACAAAGTCCGTTCCCAAAAAGCTTTCGATAATTTCAAATTTGGACTCTAAATTTAAAAAAATTAACTTATATTCTAGATGTTTGTATTCTTTTTAGCATACCAAAAAGAATTTCGGATTTCTCTATTTTAATTCAGTTAATGATTTAAATCAAATGATGAAAATTAGTCAAAACTAGTGGATAAAATAATTGTTAATGAAATTTATTCTTTTATCTAAAAAAAATGAAAAATATTGACTGGAAAGCTTATCAAACTTTTTTATTAAATGAAAATGAAGAAGTGAAATTTCATTAATTATAATAACATATATAAGAATTTTCAATCATTTACTTTATCTTACAGAACTTTCAAAATTAAAGACAAAATAAAAGAAAAGAATTAATTTCTCGCATGCAGGAGATTTTAATGAATTTTAGGAACGAATTTAAAATTAAATTTAAGAATTGACTTAAAGACAGTTTGGGAAACATTTGTAAATATGAATGGATTAGTTAAAGTTACAATATGTAGATGATGTTTTCTTTGCTTTCCAAAAATTATTGCATTGAAAAGATAATGTTTTATTAAGGAACAAAAATGTAAAGTTACCATTTTAGGGGCGGAGGGTCTCTTGGACCTAAATTTAACAAAGGGGGTGACAGAAAAAAATGAATTTGGGAATTCGATTTTAAACTTAAAGATGAACATTTT